>NW_027590853.1:0-2500 GCF_964213995.1 Mustelus asterias
TCACACACACACTCACACTCACACACACACTCACACACACACTCACACACACTCACACACACACTCACACTCACACACACTCACACACACACTCACACACACACACACTCACACACACTCACACTCCCACACTCACACACACACTCACACTCACACACACACACTCACACACTCACACTCACACACTCACACACACACTCACACACACATTCACACACACACACACTCACACACACACACTCACACACACACTCACACTCACACACACACTCACACACACTCACACTCACACACACACACACACTCACACACCACACACACACACACACACACACACACACACACACACACACACACTCACACACCACACACCACTCATACACACACTCACACACACTCACACACCTCACTCACTCACACTCACACACACACACACACTCACACACACTACTCACACTCACACACACACTCACACACACACACACACACTCACACACACACACACACCACACTCACACACACACTCACACACTCACACACACACTCACACACACACCACACACACACACACACACACTCACACACACACACTCACACACACACACACACACACACACACTCACACACCACACACACACACACACACACACACACACACACACACTCCCACTCACACACACACACACACACACACACACACACACACACACTCACACTCACACACACACACACACACACACACACACACACACACACACACACACACTCACACACACACACACACACACACTCACACACACACACACACACACACACCACACTCACACACACACACACACACCCACACACACTCACACACACACACACACACACACACACACCACACACACTCACACTCACACACACACACACACACACACACACACTCACACACCACACCACAACACACACACTCACACACACACTCACACTCACACACACACTCACACTCACACACACACACTCACACAATCACACTCACACACACTCACACTCACACACACACTCACACACACTCACACTCACACACACTCACACTCACACACACACACTCACACACACACTCACACTCACACACTCACACTCACACACACACTCACACTCACACTCACACTGACACACACACACACACTCACACTCACACACTCACACTCACACACTCACACTCACAACACACACACTCACACTCACACACACACACACACACACACTCACACACCCACACTCACACTCACACACACACATTCACACACACACTCACACACACACTCACACACACACTCACACTCGCACACACACACACTCACACTCACACACTCACACTCACACACACACACTCACACTCACACACACACTCACACACACGCTCACACACACACTCACACACACACTCACACACACACTCACACACACACTCACACAGTCACACTCACACACACACACACTCACACACACACTCACACTCACACACACACTCACACACACACTCACACACACACTCACACTAGCACACACACACACTCACACTCACACACACACACTCACACACTCACACACACACTCACACTCGCACACACACACTCACACACACACACACACTCACACACACACACACACACTCACGCTCGCACACACACACACACTCACACACACACATCACGCTCGCACACACACACACTCACACACACACTCACACTCGCACACACACATACTCACACACACACTCACACTCGCACACACATACTCACACACACACACACACTCACACTCGCACACACACACTCACACTCACACACACACTCACACACACACTCACACACACTCACACACACACTCACACACACACTCACACTCACACACACACACTCACACTCGCACACACACACTCACACTCACTCACACTCGCACACACACACACTCACACCCGCACACACACACTCACACTCGCACGCACACACACACTCACACTCGCACACACACATACTCACACACTCACACACACACTCACACTCGCACACACACATACTCACGCACTCACACACACACTCACACTCGCACACACACTACTCACACACTCACACACACACTCACACTCGCACACATACATACTCACACACTCACACACACACACACTCGCACACACACATACTCACACTCGCACACACACACACTCACACTCGCACACACACATACTCACACACTCACACACACTCACACTCGCACACACACACACACATACTCACACACTCACACGCACACTCACACTCGCACACACACATACTCACACACTCACACTCACACTCGCACACACACATACTCACACACTCACACACACACTCACACTCGCACACACACATACTCACACTCGCACACACACACACTCACACTCGCACACACACATACTCACACACACACTCGCACACACACATACTCACACACACACTCACACTCGCACACACAC
>NW_027590853.1:7500-67500 GCF_964213995.1 Mustelus asterias
TGTTTGATGGGGACAGCGTAGAGGGAGCTTTACTCCATATCTAACCGCGTGCTGTACCTGTCCTGGGAGTGTATGATGGGGCACAGTGTAGAGGGTGCTTTACTCTGTATCCAACCCGTGTGGCACCTGTCTTGAGAATATTTGATAGGGACAGTGGAGAGGGAGCTTTACTCTGCATCTATCTTCATGTTGTACCTGTCCTGGGAGTATTTGATGGGGCAGTGTAGAGGGAGCTTTACTCTGTATCTAACCCCTTGCTGTACCTGTCCTGGGAGTGTTTGATGGGGACAGTGCAGAGGGAGCTTTGCTCCGTGTCGAACCCCGTACTGGACCTGTCCTGGGAGTGTTTGATGGGCACAGTGTAGAGGGAGCTTTAATATATATCCATCCCTGTGCTGTACCAGTCCTGGGAGCGTTTGATGGGGGACAGTGTAGAGGGAGCTTTACTCTGTATCTAACCCCGTGCTGTACCTGTCCTGCGAGTATTTGATGGGGACAGTGTAGATGGAGCTTTACTCTGTATCTAACCCCGTGCTGTACCTGTCCTGGGAGTGTTTGATGGGGACAGTGTAGAGGGAGCTTTACGCTATATCTAACCCAGTGCTGTACCTCACCTGAGAGTGTTTTATGGGGACAGTGTAGAGGGAGCTTTACTCTGTATCTAATCCCGTGCTGTACCTGTCCTGGGAGTGTTTGATGGGGACAGTGTAGAGGGAGCTTTACTCTGTATCTAACCCCGTGCTGTACCTGTCCTGGGAGTGTTTGATGGGGACAGTGTAGAGGGAGCTTACCCTGTATCTAACCCCGTGCTGTACATGTCCTGGGAGTGTTTGATGGGGACAGTGTCGAGTTAGCTTACTCTGTATCTAACCCCGTGCTGTACCTGTCCTGGGAGCATTTGATGGGGACAGTGTAGAGGGAGCTTTACTCTGTATCTAACCCCGTGCTGTACCTGTCCTGGGAGCATTTGATGGCGACAGTGGAGAGGGAGCTTGACTCTGTATCTAACCCCGTGCTGTACCTGTCCTGGGACTGTTTGATGAGGGGACAGTGTAGAGGCAGATTCACTCTGTATCTCGCCCCGTGCTGTAACTGTCCTGGGAGTGTTTGATGGGGGACCGTGTAGAGGGAACTTTACTCTGTATCTAACCCCGTGCTGTACATGTCCTGGGAGTGTTTGATGGGGACAGTGTCGAGTTAGCTTACTCTGTATCTAACCCCGTGCTGTACCTGTCCTGGGAGCATTTGATGGGGACAGTGTAGAGGGAACTTTACTCTGTACTTAACCCCGTGCAGTACCTGACCTGGGACTATTTGACGGGGCAGTGTAGAGGGAGCTTTACTCTGTATCTAACCCCGTGCTGGACCTGTCCTGGGGGTGTTTGATGGGGGATAGTGTAGAGGGAGCATTACTCTGCATCTGACCTCATGTTGGACTTGCAGATAGTGAGGAACATTGTCAGAGGCTACAGAAGGATTTGGATAGGCTGGAAATTTGGGCAAAGAAATGGCAGATGGAGTTCAATCCAGATAAATGCGAGGTGATGCATTTTGGTAGAACTAACGTAGTGGGGAGCTATACGATAAATGGCTGGACCATAAAGGGTGTAGACACGCAGAGGGACCTGGGTGTGCAAGTCCACAGATCCTTGAAGGTGACGTCTCAGGTGGAGAAGGTGGTGAAGAAGGCATATGGCATGCTTGCCTTTATAGGACGGGGTATAGAGTATAAAAGCCGGAGTCTGATGATGCAGCTGTATAGAATGCTGGTTAAAAGAACAAAGAATAAAGAACAAAGAACAGTACAGCACAGGAAACAGGCCCTTCGGCCCTCCAAGCCTGTGCCACTCCTTGGTCCAACTGGACCAATCGTTTGTATCCCTCAATTCCCAGGCTGCTCATGTGACTATCCAGGTAAGTCTTAAACGATGTCAGCGTGTCTGCCTCCACCACCCTACTTGGCAGCGCATTCCAGGCCCCCACCACACTCTGTGTAAAAAACATCCCTCTAATATCTGAGTTATACTTCGCCCCTCTCACCTTGAGCCTGTGACCCCTCGTGAACGTCACTTCTGATCTGGGAAAAAGCTTCCCACTGTTCACCCTATCTATCCCCTTCATAATCTTGTACACCTCTATTAGATCTCCCCTCATTCTCCGTCTTTCCAGGGAGAACAACCCCAGTCTACCCAATCTCTCCTCATAGCTAAGACCCTCCATACCAGGCAACATCCTGGTAAACCTTCTCTGCACTCTCTCTAACGCCTCCACGTCCTTCTGGTAGTGTGGCGACCAGAACTGGACGCAGTATTCCAAATGTGGCCTAACCAGCGTTCTATACAGCTGCATCATCAGACTCCAGCTTTTATACTCTATACCCCGTCCTATAAAGGCAAGCATACCATATGCCTTCTTCACCAACTTCTCCACCTGTGTTACCACCTTCAAGGTTTTGTGGACTTGCACACCTAGTTCCCTCTGTGTTTCTATACTCCTGATGACCCTGCCATTTATTGTATAACTCCTCCTTACATTATTTCTTCCAAAATGCATCACTTCGCATTTATCCGGATTAAACTCCATCCGGCCCAATTTTCCAGCCTATCTATATCCTGCTGTATTGCCCGACAATGCTCTTCGCTATCCGCAAGTCCAGCCATCTTCGTGTCATCCGCAAACTTGCTGATTACACCAGTTACACCTTCTTCCAAATCATTTATATATATCACAAATAGCAGAGGTCCCAGTACAGAGCCCTGCGGAACACCACTGGTCACAGACCTCCAGCCGGAAAAAGACCCTTCGACCACTACCCTCTGTCTCCTATGGCCAAGCCAGTTCGACCGCATTTGGAATACTGCGCCCAGTTCTGGTCGCCACACTACCAGTAAGGATGTGGAGGCTTTAGAGAGAGTGCAGAGAAGGTTTACCAGGATGTTGCCTGGTATGGAGGGGCTTAGTTATGAGGAGAGATTGGATAAACTGGGGTTGTTCTCGCTGGAAAGATGGAGGATGAGGGGTGACCTAATAGAGGTGTATAAAATTATGAAAGGCACAGATAGGGTGAACGGTGGGAAGCTTTTTCCCAGGTCGGTGGTGACGTTCACGAGGGGTCATAGGTTCAAGGTGAGGGGGGGGAGGTTTAACACGGATATCAGAAGAACGTATTTTACATAGAGGGTGGTGGGGGCCTGGAATGCGCTGCCGGGCAAGGTGGTGGAGGCGGACACACTGGGAACGTTTAAGACTTATCTCGATAGCCACATGAATGGAGTGGGGATGGAGGGATACAAAAGAATGGTGTAGTTTGGACCAGGGAGCGGCGTGGGCTTGGAGGGCCGAAGGGCCTGTTCCTGTGCTGTATTGTTCTTTGTTTTTGTTCTTTGTACCTGTCCTGGGAGTATTTGATGGGGACAGTGTCGCGGGAGATTTACCCTGTATCTATCCCTGTGCTGTACCTGTCCTGGGAGTGTTTGATAGGGGACAGTGTAGAGGGTGCTTTACTCTGTATCTAACCCCGTGCCTGAACCTGTCCTGGGAGTGTTTGATGGGGATAGTGTAGAGGGAGCTTTACTCTGTATCTAACCCCGTGCTGTACCTGTCCTGGGAGTGTTTGATGGGGACAGTGTAGAGGGAGCTTTACTGTATATCTAACCCTGTGCTGTACCTGTCCTGGGAGTGTTTGATGGGGACAGTGTAGATGGAGCTTTACTCTGTATCTAACCCCGTGCTGTCCCTGTCCTGGGAGTGTTTGATGGGGATAGTGTAGAGGGAGCTTTACTCTGTATCTAACCCCGTGCTGTACCTGTCCTGGGAGTGTTTGATGGGGACAGTGTAGAGGGAGCTTTACTGTATATCTAACCCTGTGCTGTACCTGTCCTGGGAGTGTTTGATGGGGGACAGTGTAGAGGGTGCTTTACTCTGTATCTAACCCCGTGCCTGAACCTGTCCTGGGAGTGTTTGATGGGGATAGTGTAGAGGGAGCTTTACTCTGTATCTAACCCCGTGCTGTACCTGTCCTGGGAGTGTTTGATGGGGACAGTGTAGAGGGAGCTTTACTGTATATCTAACCCTGTGCTGTACCTGTCCTGGGAGTGTTTGATGGGGACAGTGTAGATGGAGCTTCACTCTGTATCTAACCCCGTGCCTGAACCTGTCCTGGGAGTGTTTGATGGGGATAGTGTAGAGGGGGCTTTACTCTGTATCTAACCCCGTGCTGTACCTGTCCTGGGAGTGTTTGATGGGGACAGTGTAGAGGGAGCTTTACTGTATATCTAACCCTGTGCTGTACCTGTCCTGGGAGTGTTTGATGGTGACAGTGTAGAGGGAGCTTTACTCTGTATCTAACCCCGTGCTGTATCTGTCCTGGGAGTGTTTGATGGGGACAGTGTAGATGGAGCTTTACTCTGTATCTAACCCCGTGCTGTCCCTGTCCTGGGAGTGTTTGATGGGGACAGTGTAGAGGGAGCTTTACTCTGTATCCAACCCCGTGCTGTACCTGTCCTGGGAGTGTTTGATGGGGGACAGTGTAGAGGGAGCTTTACTCTGTATCTAACCCCGTGCTGTCCCTGTCCTGGGAGTGTTTGATGGGGGACAGTGTAGAGGGAGCTTTACTCTGTATCTAACCCCGTGCTGTACCTGTCCTGGGAGTGTTTGATGGGGGACAGTGTAGAGGGAGCTTTACTCTGTATCTAACCCCGTGCTGTACCTGTCCTGGGAGTGTTTGATGGGGGACAGTGTAGAGGGAGCTTTACTCTGTATCTAACACAGTGCTGTACCTGTCCCGGGAGTGTTTGATGAGGGGACAGTGTAGAGGGAGATTCACTCTGTATCTAGCCCCGTGCTGTAACTGTCCTGGGAGTGTCTGATGGGGACAGTGTAGAGGGAGCTTTACTCTGTATCTAACACAGTGCTGTACCTGTCCCAGGAGTGTTTGATGAGGGGACAGTGTAGAGGGAGCTTTACTCTGTATCTAACCCCGTGCTGTACCTGTCCTGGGAGTTTTTGATGGAGACAGTGTCGAGGGAGCTTTACTCTGTATCTAACCCCGTGCTGTACCTGTCCTGGGAGTTTTTGATGGAGACAGTGTCGAGGGAGCTTTACTCTGTATCGAACCCCATGCTGTACCTGTCCTGTGTGTATTTGATGGGGACAGTGTTGAGGGAGCTTTACTCTGTACCTAACCCCGTGCTCTACCTGTCCTGGGAATCATTGATGGGGGACAGTATAGAGGAACCTTACTCTGTATCAAACCCCGTGCTGTCCCTGCCCTGGGAGTATTTGATAGGGGACAGTTTAGAAGGAGCTTTACTCTGTATCTAACCCCGTGCTGTACCTGTCCTGGGAGTGTTTGATGGGGGACAGTGTAGAGGGAGCTTTACTCTGTATCTAACCCCGTGCTTTACCTGTCCTGGGAGTGTTTGATGGGGACAGTGTCGTGGGAGCTTTGCTCTGTATCTAACCCCGTGCTGTCCCTGTCCTGGGAATCTTTGATGGAGGACAGTTGCGAGGGAGATTTACTCTGTATCCAGCTCCGTGCTGTACCTGTCCTGGGAGTGTTTGATGGGGGACAGTGCAGAGCGAACTTTACTCTGTATCTAAACCCATGCTGTACCTGTCCTGGGAGTATTTGATGGGGACAGTGTGGAGGGAGCTTTACTCTGTACCTAACACAGTGCTGTACCTGTCCTGGGAGTGTTTGATGAGGGGACAGTGTGGAGGGAGCTTTACTCTGTATCTAACACAGTGCTGTACCTGTCCCGGGAGTGTTTGATGGGGACAGTGTAGAGGGAGCTTTACTCTGTATCTAACCCCGTGCTGTACCGTCCTGGGAGTGTTTGATGGGGACAGTGTAGAGGGAGCATTACTCTGTATCTCACCCATGTTGTAACTGTCCTGGGAGTGTTTGATCGGGGACAGTGTGGAGTGTGCTTTACACTGTATTAAACCACGTGATGCAACTGTCCTGGGAGTGTATGCTGGGGGACAGTGTCGAGGGAGCTTTACTCTGTATCTAACCCCGTGCCTGTACCTGTCCTGGGAGTGCTTGATGGGGACAGTGTAGAGGGAGCTTTCCTTTGTATCAAACCCCGTGCTGTACCTCTTCTGGGAGTGTTTGATGGGGGACAGTGTAGTGGGAGCTTTACTCTGTATCTAAGCCCGTGCTGTACCTGTCCTGGGAGTGTTTGATGGGGACAGTGTAGAGGGAGCTTTACTCTGTATCTAACCCCGTGCTGTACCTGTCCTGGGAGTGTTTGATGGGGACAGTGTAGAGGGATCTTTACTCTGTATCTCACCCCGTGCTGTACCTGTCCTGGGAGTGTTTGATGGGGGATAGTATAGTGGGAGCTTTACTCTGTATCTAACCCCGTGCTGTACCTGTCCTGGGAGTGTGTGATGGGGACAGTGTAGAGGGAGCTTTACTCTGTATCTAACCGCGTGCTGTGCCTGTCCTGGGAGTGTTTGATGGGGAGAGTGTACAAAGAACAAAGAACAAAGAACAAAGAAAATTACAGCACAGGAACAGGCCCTTCGGCCCTCCAAGCCTGCGCCGACCATGCTGCCCGACTGAACTAAAACCCCCTACCCTTCCGGGCACCGTATCCCTCGATTCCCATCCTATTCATGTACTTGTCAAGACGCCCCTCTTCCTCTACCTCCCCCGGCAACGAGTTCCAGGCACCCACTACTCTCTGTGTAAAAAATCTGCCTCGTACACCTCCTTTAAACCTTGTCCCTCGCACCTTAAACCTGTGCCCCCTAGTAATTGACTCTTCCACTCTGGGAAAAAACTTCTAACTATCCACTCTGTCGAGGCCTCTCATAATCTTGTAGACTTCTATCAGGTCTCCCCTCAACCTCTGTCACTCCAGTGAGAACAAACCAGGTTTCTCCAACCTCTCCTCATAGCTAATGCCCTCCATACCAGGCAACATCCTGGTAAATCTTTTCTGTTCCCTCTCCAAAGCCTCCACATCCTTCTGGTAGTGTGGCGACCAGAATTGAACACTATATTCACAAGCTGTACTGTCTGGAGACAATACACATCTCTTTAACCTGTGTTGAATGCTCCCTCCACCCACATTGTCTGTACAGTTAAGACCTGGCTGGCTGTAGAGATTTGCATTCTAATCAGTATTCTGTAATTTGATTACTGTGTCTGTGCCCTGTTTGAGAGCAGAGACCACTCCATCTGACGAAGGAGCATTGCTCCGAAAGCTTATGGTATTTGCTACCAAATAAACCTGTTGGACTTTAACCTGGTGTTGTGAGACTTCTTACTGTGCTTACCCCAGTGCAACGCCGGCATCTCCACTTCTTTGACCGAGCCAGTTTTGTATTCACCTTGCCAACTCACTTCTAATCCCATGCGACTTCGCCTTCTGCACCAGTCTGCCATGAGGGACCTTGTCAAAGGCCTGACTGAAGTCAATGTAGACAACATCCACTGCCCCACCCACATCAATCATCTTCGTCACTTCCTCGAAAAACTCAATCAAGTTCGTGAGACACGACCTCCCCTTCACAAAACTATGTTGTCTCTCACTAATTTCCAAGTGGGAATAAATCCTGTCTCGAAGAATCCTCTCCAATAATTTCCTTACCACTGATGTAAGGCTCACCGGCCTGTAATTAGCTGGATTATTCTTGTTCCCCTTCTTAAACAAAGGAACAACATTGGCTATTTTCCAATCCTCTGTGATCTCCTCTGTAGTGGAGATGCCGGCATTGGACTGGGGTAAACACAGGAGGAAGTTTAACAACACCAGGTTAAAGTCCAACAGGTTTATTTGGTAGCAAAAGCCACAAGCTTTCGGAGCCTTAAGCCCCTTCTTCAGGTGAGTGGGAATTCTGTTCACAAACAGGGCATATAAAGACACAAACTCAATTTACAGAATAATGGTTGGAATGTGAATACTTACAGCTGATCAAGTCTTTAAGATACAAACTGTCTTAATGCTCTCCCCACTCACATTGTTTGTATCTTAAAGACTTGATGAGTGGGTCAACCCTCTCCGTGGCTACCCTCTTGCTCTTTACATATGTCTAAAAAGCCTTGGGAATTTCCTTAATCCTGCTGACCAACGCTTTTCCGTGACTCCTTTTAGCCCTCCTTACTCCTTGCTTAAGTCTCTTTCTACTTTCCTTGTATTCCACACTTGCTTCGTGTGTTCTCAGCCTCCGAGATTTGACAAATGCTTCCTTTTTCTCTTTGACGAGGCTCACAATATCTCTCGTTATCCAAGGTTCCCAAAACTTGCCATACTTATTCTTCATCCTTACAGGAATGTGCCGGTCCTGAATCCCTATCAACTTACACTTGAAAGCATCACACATGCCAGATGTTGATTTAGGGGGAGCTTTACTCTGTATCTAACTTCAGGAACATTTAAGCGGTTATTGGATAGGCACATGGAGCACACCAGGATGATAGGGAGTGGGAAAGCTTGATCTTGGTTTCAGATAAAGCTCGGCACAACTTCGTGGGCCGAAGGGCCTGTTCTGTGCTGTACCGTTCTATGTTCTAACCCCGTGCTGTACCTGTCCTGGGAGTGTTTGATGGGGGATGGTGTAGAGGGAGCTTTACTCTGTATCTAACCCCATGCTGTACATGTCCTGGGATTGTTTGATGGGGACAGTGTAGAGGGGGTTTTAGACTGTATCTAACCCCGTGCTGTACCTGTCCTGGGAGTGCTTGATGGGGACAGTGTAGAGGGTGCGTTACTCTGTCTCTAACACTGTACTATACCTGTCCTGGGAGTGTTTGATGGGGACAGTGTATCGGGAGGTTTATTCTGTACCTAACCCCGTGCTGTACATGTCCCGGGAGTGTTTGATGGGGGATAGTGTAGTGGGAGCTTTACTCTGTATCTAGCCCCGTGCTGTACCTCTCCTGGGAGTGTTTGATGGGGACAGTGTAGAGGGAGCTTTACTCTGTATCTAACCCCGTGCTGTACCTGTCCTGGGAGTGTTGGATGGGGACAGTCCAGATGGAGCTTTACTCCATGCTGTACCTGTCCTGGGAGTGATAGATGGGGATAGTGTACCGGGAGCTTTATTCTGTATCTAACCCCATGCTGTACTTGTCCTGGGAGTGTTGGATGAGGACAGTCTAGATGGAGCTTTACTCAGTATCTAAGCCCGTGCTGTACCTGTCCTGGGTTGGTTGTTGGGGGACAGTGTAGAGGGAGCTTTACTCTGTATCTAACCCCGGGCTGTACCTGTCCTGGGAGTGTTTGATGGGGACAGTGTAGAGGGAGCTTTACTCTGTGTCTAACCCCGTGCTGTACCTGTCCTGGGAGTGTTTGATGGGGACAGTGTAGTGGGAGCTTTACTCTGTATCTAACCCCGTGCTGTACCTGTCCTGGGAGTGTTTGATGGGGACAGTGCAGAGGGAGCTTTAGTCTGTATCTAACGCCGTGCTGTACCTGTCCTGGGAGTGTTTGATGGGGACAGTGTAGAGGGAGCTTTACTCTGTATCTAACCCCGTGCTGTACCTGTCCTGGGAGTGTTTGATGGGGACAGTGTAGTGGGAGCTTTACTCTGTATCTAACCCCGTGCTGTACCTGTCCTGGGAGTGTTTGATGGGGACAGTGCAGAGGGAGCTTTACTCTGTATCTAACCCCGTGCAGTATCTGTCCTGGGAGTGTTTGATGGGGGCTAGTGTAGAGGGAGCTTTACTCTGTATCTAACCCCATGCTGTACATGTCCTGGGATTGTTTGATGGGGACAGTGTAGAGGGAGTTTTACTCTGTATCTAACCCCGTGCTGTACCTGTCCTGGGAGTGCTTGATGGGGACAGTGTAGAGGGTGCTTTACTCTGTCCCTAACACTGTACTATACCTGTCCTGGGAGTGTTTGATGGGGACAGTGTATCGGGAGGTTTATTCTGTATCTAACCCCGTGCTGTACATGTCCCGGGAGTGTTTGATGGGGGATAGTGTAGTGGGAGCTTTACTCTGTATCTAACCCCGTGCAGTACCTGTCCTGGGAGTGTTTGATGGGGGACAGTGTAGAGGGAGCTTTACTCTGTATCTAACCCCGTGCTGTACCTGTCCTGGGAGTGTTTGATGGGGACAGTGTAGAGGGAGCTTTACTCTGTATCTAACCCCGTCCTGTACCTGTCCTGGGAGTGTTTGATGGGGACAGTGTAGAGGGAGCTTTACTCTGTATCTAACCCCGTGCTGTATCAGTCCTGGGAGTGTTTGATGGGGGACATTGTAGAGGGAGCTTTACTCTGTATCTAACCCCGTGCTGTACCTGTCCTGGGAGTGTTTGATGAGGACAGTGTAGAGTGAACTTTACTCTGTATCTAACCCCATGCTGTACCTGTCCTGGGAGTGTTTGATGGGGACAGGGTAGAGGGAGCTTTACTCTGTATCTAACCCCGTGCTGTACCTGTCCTGGGAGTGTTTGATGGGGACAGTGTAGAGGGACGTTTACTCTGTATCTACCCCCGTGCTGTACCTGTCCTGGGAGTGTTTGATGGGGGGACAGTGTAGAGGGAGCTTTACTCTGTATCTAACCCCGTGCTGTACCTGTCCTGGGAGTGTTTGATGGGGACAGTGTAGTGGGAGCTTTACTCTGTATCTAACCCCGTGCTGTACCTGTCCTGGGAGTGTTTGATGGGGGATAGTGTAGAGGGAGCTTTACTCTGTATCTAACCCCATGCTGTACATGTCCTGGGATTGTTTGATGGGGACAGTGTAGAGGGAGTTTTACTCTGTATCTAACCCCGTGCTGTACCTGTCCTGGGAGTGTTTGATGGGGACAGTGTATCGGGAGGTTTATTCTGTATCTAACCCCGTGCTGTACATGTCCCGGGAGTGTTTGATGGGGGATAGTGTAGTGGGAGCTTTACTCTGTATCTAACCCCGTGCTGTACCTGTCCTGGGAGTGTTTGATGGGGACAGTGTAGAGGGAGCTTTACTCTGTATCTAACCCCGTGCTGTACCTGTCCTGGGAGTGTTGGATGGGGACAGTCCAGATGGAGCTTTACTCCATGCTGTACCTGTCCTGGGAGTGTTTGATGGGGGACAGTGTAGCTGGGCTTTATTCTGTATCTAACCCCGTGCCGTACTTGTCCTGGGAATGTTTGATGGGGACAGTGTAGAGGGAGCTTTACTCTGTATCTACCCCCATGCTGTACTTGTCCTGGGAGTGTTTGATGAGGACAGTCTAGATGGAGCTTTACTCTGTATCTAAGCCCGTGCTGTACCTGTCTTGGGTTGTTTGTTGGGGGACAATGCAGAGGGAGCTTTACTCTGTATCTAACCCCGTGCTGTACCTGTCCTGGGAGTGTTTGATGGGGGATAGTGTAGTGGGAGCTTTACTCTGTATCTAACCCCGTGCTGTACCTGTCCTGGGAGTGTTTGATGGGGACAGTGTAGAGGGAGCTTTACTCTGTATCTAACCCCGTGCTGTACCTGTCCTGGGAGTGTTTGATGGGGACAGTGTAGAGGGAGCTTTACTCTGTATCTAACCCCATGCTGTACCTGTCCTGGGAGTGTTTGATGGGGACAGTGTAGAGGGAGCTTTACTCTGTATCTAACCCCGTGCTGTATCTGTCCTGGGAGTGTTTGATGGGGGACATTGTAGAGAGAGCTTTACTCTGTATCTAACCCCGTGCTGTACCTGTCCTGGGAGTGTTTGATGGGGACAGTGTAGAGGGAGCTTTACTCTGTATCTAACCCCGTGCTGTACCTGTCCTGGGAGTGTTTGATGGGGGACATTGTAGAGGGAGCTTTACTCTTTATCTCACCCCATGCGTACCTGTCCTGGGAGTGCTTGATGGGGACAGTGTAGAGGGTGCTTTACTCTGTCCCTAACACTGTACTATACCTGTCCTGGGAGTGTTTGATGGGGACAGTGTATCGGGAGGTTTATTCTGTATCTAACCCCGTGCTGTACATGTCCCGGGAGTGTTTGATGGCGGATAGTGTAGTGGGAGCTTTACTCTGTATCTAACCCCGTGCAGTACCTGTCCTGGGAGTGTTTGATGGGGGACAGTGTAGAGGGAGCTTTACTCTGTATCTAACCCCGTGCTGTACCTGTCCTGGGAGTGTTTGATGGGGACAGTGTAGAGGGAGATTTACTCTGTATCTAACCCCGTCCTGTACCTGTCCTGGGAGTGTTTGATGGGGACAGTGTAGAGGGAGCTTTACTCTGTATCTAACCCCGTGCTGTATCAGTCCTGGGAGTGTTTGATGGGGGACATTGTAGAGGGAGCTTTACTCTGTATCTAACCCCGTGCTGTACCTGTCCTGGGAGTGTTTGATGAGGACAGTGTAGAGTGAACTTTACTCTGTATCTAACCCCATGCTGTACCTGTCCTGGGAGTGTTTGATGGGGACAGGGTAGAGGGAGCTTTACTCTGTATCTAACCCCGTGCTGTACCTGTCCTGGGAGTGTTTGATGGGGGACAGTGTAGACGGAGTTTTACTCTGTATCTAACCCCGTGCTGTACCTGTCCTGGGAGTGTTTGATGGGGACAGTGTATCGGGAGGTTTATTCTGTATCTAACCCCGTGCTGTACATGTCCCGGGAGTCTTTGATGGGGGATAGTGTAGTGGGAGCTTTACTCTGTATCTAACCCCGTGCTGTACCTGTCCTGGGAGTGTTTGATGGGGACAGTGTAGAGGGAGCTTTACTCTGTATCTAACCCCGTGCTGTACCTGTCCTGGGAGTGTTGGATGGGGACAGTCCAGATGGAGCTTTACTCCATGCTGTACCTGTCCTGGGAGTGTTTGATGGGGGACAGTGTAGCTGGGCTTTATTCTGTATCTAACCCCGTGCCGTACTTGTCCTGGGAATGTTTGATGGGGACAGTGTAGAGGGAGCTTTACTCTGTATCTACCCCCATGCTGTACTTGTCCTGGGAGTGTTTGATGAGGACAGTCTAGATGGAGCTTTACTCTGTATCTAAGCCCGTGCTGTACCTGTCCTGGGTTGTTTGTTGGGGGACAATGCAGAGGGAGCTTTACTCTGTATCTAACCCCGTGCTGTACCTGTCCTGGGAGTGTTTGATGGGGGATAGTGTAGTGGGAGCTTTACTCTGTATCTAACCCCGTGCTGTACCTGTCCTGGGAGTGTTTGATGGGGACAGTGTAGAGGGAGCTTTACTCTGTATCTAACCCCGTGCTGTACCTGTCCTGGGAGTGTTTGATGGGGACAGTGTAGAGGGAGCTTTACTCTGTATCTAACCCCATGCTGTACCTGTCCTGGGAGTGTTTGATGGGGACAGTGTAGAGGGAGCTTTACTCTGTATCTAACCCCGTGCTGTATCTGTCCTGGGAGTGTTTGATGGGGGACATTGTAGAGGGAGCTTTACTCTGTATCTAACCCCGTGCTGTACCTGTCCTGGGAGTGTTTGATGGGGACAGTGTAGAGGGAGCTTTACTCTGTATCTAACCCCGTGCTGTATCTGTCCTGGGAGTCTTTGATGGGGGACATTGTAGAGGGAGCTTTACTCTGTATCTAACCCCGTGCTGTACCTGTCCTGGGAGTGTTTGATGAGGACAGTGTAGAGTGAACTTTACTCTGTATCTAACCCCATGCTGTACCTGTCCTGGGAGTGTTTGATGGGGACAGTGTAGAGGGAGCTTTACTCTGTATCTAACCCCGTGCTGTACCTGTCCTGGGAGTGTTTGATGGGGGACATTGTAGAGGGAGCTTTACTCTTTATCTCACCCCATGCGTACCTGTCCTGGGAGTTTTTGATGGGGACAGTGTAAAGGGAGCTGTACTCTATATCGAGCACTCCCAGGCAGCGCATTCCCGACCCTCACCACCCTCTGGATAAAAAAAATGTCCTCACATCCCCCCCAAAGCTCCTGCCCCTCACCTTGAACCTGTGTCCCCTCTTGACTGACCCTTCAACTAAGTGGAACAGCTGCTTTTTATCCACTCTTTCCATGTCCCTCTTAATCTTGTGCAGTTTAGTTGGAGCATTGCCAGTAAAGGTGGCAATATGTGGATTTCACATGCAAACCATAGTGTTCCATTCTCTAATTAAGTTGGAGTGTCTGGTGAAAAGTAGCGTACTGATGGTAGGAGTAATAGAGAAATTATCTTGTCCAGTTTGTCTTGTGTAACGATATAGTTGGACCACAGGAGGAGTGATGCCGATTGGGGCTGAATATCCAGAGGAAAATCAAATATCTGAGTTATTAACGGAAGCATGTCCTGGGAATTTTCCTGATTGCATTGCAACTCAGGAAGATAAATTAAAGAGTCAAGGTAAAGTAGATGAAGTTCAATTATCAGAAACTATTTTTGATGAAATGGTTGAGAAAGATCAAGAACAGATGGAGGACAAAGTGGATATTTTTAGTTCAGAAAAGTTGGCAAAATTATGACAGTAATATGTAGAGATAAAGCACTTGCATCAGCACAGAAGAAGAATCTGAGTGTACACCGGAATGTTATGACTTTGAAAATAATGTCTTAATGAGGAAGTGGAGACCTTAATATGTTCAGGTGGATGTAAAATGGGCAGAAGTTCATCAAGTTGTGTTACCAGCAGACAGGAGATATTCCAATGGGATGTCATTTGCGAGTAAGGAAAACTCAAGTTAAAAATATTTTTGTTGGCCAGGACTACATAAATATGTGGTTGAATTTTGCCACACATGTCATAATTGTCAAGTGATGGGGAAACCTCCAGGGGTCATAAAACCAACACCCTTAGTATGTATTCTGGCATTTGAGGAAACTTTTACAAGGGCCTTAAATGACTGTGTAGTGCCCCTCTCTAAAAGCAAACATGGGAATCAATATTTGTTGACCATAATGGATGTGTCTACTAGATTTTCAAAGGCCATTCCATTCCGCAATATTACAGCTAAAAGGATTGTAGAGGAATTACTTATTTTTTTTTACGAGATATGCACTAACCACAGAAATTCAATTAGAACAAGGATCAAATTTGACATCAGAGTTGTTCGAAGAGGTTATGGATAGCTTCGGAGTAAGGTCATTTAAATACCATCCAGAATTGCAGGAGGCATTGAAGCTGTAGCATCAAATTTTAAAGAGAATGTTGGGGGCTTATTGTTAAGATTATCCAGAGTATTGGGATAAAGGAATTACATTTATACTTTTGCAATCAAGGATGCACCAAATGAATCAACCAAATTGAGTCTATTTGAATTGATTTTAGTCATGAGGTAAGAGGACCAGTTAAAATGATTAATTAGAAATTAGTGAGTCAGTGTTCTAATCCTACATTATTGGACATTATCAGACATGGAATACGTTGTCGAGTTACCTTCTAGGGAAAAATCAAAATAAGCTGGAAGGGTTAATGAAATCCCATGGAGAGATATGTGGGGATTAGCTGGGATGTGCTAAAATGATTTTGTATGAGATAGTTACAGAAAATTCTGTTCCAATTGAGCAATTTCCAAATAGACTTAATCGCCTCAAGTTGACACAGTTTCAGAAGAAGAAGCTGACATTTACTCAATCTGAGATGCAGCAGCCAAGAGTCTCAATCAAACATGCAAAACTGGTAAGGCGGAGAAGGAGAACCAGTTGTTGACCAATGGTGTGAATACGGAAAGTAAGAAGGTGTGGAGACTGATACAAGAAAGGTTAACTGAAGGTTTATTTGGAACCTGCTCCTGAGGTTTTGAAATTACCTGAACATAAATTGCAGTACAGTCAAAGACAGCTCATCATCTATGCAAAGGAAAATGTAAATCAAGCAACAATCATGTGCGACCTCAAGTTGGAGATTGTAGAGCGTAAGTATTTTACTCCTGCAGACAAAAGAAAAGGACACCATGTGAAGTGAGACTGTTTGATGAAAATATACCATCATTCGAAATGGATTGCTGGGAGAATGATTCTGTAGAGTTTACGCATACGTGGATTCCCAGTGAAACAGTCCAGTTACACAGTTGGTGTTCAAGTAAATTAAAGTAGTTTTCACAGCAGCGTAACTCCCATGGTGATCTCTGGAGCCATGGTGGCAATGCGTTCTGCCAAAGAGTGCAGAAAGTGATTGTGAAGATTCAGAACAAACAAAGGGGTTGGACTGCCTGACAGAAGAGCTGAGGACAGTGAATAAGAAAAAGGACAGAGATAAAGTGACCTTTCTGGGAGGCCTCGGCCACACAGGATGTGAAATTGAGACAGCGCACACATGCTTTCTTTGCCAAAATCTTTGAGTAATCAAAATGATTTCATTTTGACATTATAGGTAGGTCTAGAAGGTAGGGATGTGTTCGGCACAACTTGTGGGCCAAAGGGCCTGTTTGTGCTGTAGTTTTTCTATGTTTCTATTTGGAGAATCCGAAAATCAGAAGAATTGCTTGGACGCAGCAGAGGAAATTAAAAAGCCAACTCAACGGGGTTTGTGCCAGTTTGTATCCAAAGTAAAGTTTTATCCTCCCCATTCTGCCGAGCTCTCTGAAGACATCACCAGAGCGAATCGACACTCGTAAAGATTAAATTGAGCTCGGCCTTGGGATTAGGGACTGAGGATGTTTATGAAAAGGAAAGTGAAAGCAGGAAAAACAGTGGTGTCCCGAGGAAACCAGGAGGAAGGAATGTTCAGTGGTGGAAGCAAAGGATTGGAATGGACTACACTACTGTTATATTTGTAATCTTAGATTTGATAGAGAAGTTTTGAAAACTGAAACCATCTTTGAATATTGAAGGTTATTTTTTCTTAAGAAGGAGGTGTGAAGATACTGCGCCTTTAAGAGATGTATTTGTGTTATGTTTTCTGTGCAGGATCTGTTTCAACTGATGCATTGGGTCTGTACCTGGCAGCCTTGTATTGTTACTGCAGCAGAATAATTGCTCCTAATTGCTAGAATGTTGGTTTTAATCTGAACTAATGCTGTTCCCGTATTTTAGTGTTCTCCTGGTGTTTTACAGAGTGGGGTGTGATTGGATTGATCTTGTGACTGGGTGGAGCTCGGCTGACACAGAGAAATCAAGCTCAGATGCTGCTTGGAGTTATGAGAGAGCAGTGTCCCTCTTTATGTTTCTGGAGTTGGATATTGGAATCTGCCAAGAAATAAGTCTCTTTCTCTGAGATTCTGCTGTCTGGAGGTTGTTGCATGATGGTCAGCAGACAGGTGCCTGTCCGATTCTCTGACCAGAGGTGGTTAGCACTGCTGCCTCACAGCACCAGGGACTCAGGTTCGCCACCGGCTTGGGTCACTGTCGGCGCAGAGTCTACACATTCTCCCCGTATCTGCATGGGTTTCCTCCGGTTGCTCCAGTTTCCTCCCACATTCTGAAAGGCATGCTGGATAGGTGCATTGACCATGCTAAATTCTCCCTCTGAGGACCCGAACAGGCGCCGGAGTGATGCGATTCGGGGATTTTCACAGAAGCGTGATTGCAGTGTTAATGTAAGCCGACCTGTGACACTAATGAATAAACTAAAAACTTAAAAAGGCTGGAAATCTATCATCCATGTGGGTATATCAGTTTTTGATGCTAACTGGTTCTGAAGAAGGGACTTATTCCATGTGGTATTGCTGAAATTGGAATTACAGAGATTTAATTATTTATCTATTTACTTATTTATTAGTGTCACAAATAGACTTACATTAACACAGCAATGAAGTTACTGTGAAATTCCCCCAGTTGCCACACTCCGGTGCCTGTTTGGATACAGTGAGAGAGAATTTAGCATGGCCAACGCACCTAACCAGCAGGTCTTTCAGACTGTGGAGGAAACCGGAGCACCCGGAGGAAACCCACGCAGACACGAGGAGAATGTGCAAACTCCACACAGACAGTGACCCAAGCTGGGAATTGAACCCGGGTCCCTGGCGCTGTGAGGCAGCAGCGCTAACCACTGTGCCACCGTGCCCCCGGGAATCGAACCCGGGTCCCTGGCGCTGTGAGGCAGCACTGCTAACCACTGTGCCAACGTGCTGCCGGGAATCGAACCCAGGTCCCTGGCTCTGTGAGGCAGCAGCGCTAACCACTGTGTCACCGTGCCCCCGGGAATGGAACCCGGGTCCCTGGAGCTGTGAGGCAGCAGCGCTAACCACTGTGTCACCGTGCCCCCGGGAATGGAACCCGGGTCCCTGGCACTGTGAGGCAGCAGCGCTAACCACTGTGTCACCGTGCCCCCGGGAATCGAACCCGAGTCCTTGGCACTGTGAGGCAGCAGCGCTAACTACTGTGTCACCGCGCCCCCGGGAATGGAACGCGGGTCCCTGGCGCTGTGAGGCAGCAGTGCTAACCACTGTGTCACCGTGCCCCCGGGAATTGAACCCGGGTCCCTGGCGCTGTGAGGCAGCAGCGCTAACCACTGTGTCACCGTGCCACGATTGTTAAGAATTATGATACGATTTTGTATTAGTGAAAGTTATGCGAATTATTTTTGTTCCATTCTAACTTTGTTCTTAAATCAAGTCTGTTTTAATGAAAGGTTCCCGCTGGGTCACTTGAATTAACACCAGGTGCTACCCAAAAGCCAAAATCAATAGGAAAGGTTGGAGGAGAGGCTCACATCGTAACATAGCTTGGAGTTTCAGATCAGTTATCTGTATCTAACCTCGTGCTGTACTTGTCCTGGGAGTGTTTAGTGGGGTCGGTGTAGAGGGAACTTTACTCTGTATCTAACCCCGTGCTCTACCTGTCCTGGGAGTGTTTGATGGGGGACAGTGTAGAGGGAGCTTTACTCTGTATCTAACCCCATGCTGTACCTGTCCTGGGAGTGTTTGATGGGGACAGTGCAGAGGGAGCTTTACTCTGTATCTAACCCTGTGCTGTACCTGTCCTGGGAGTATTTGATGGGGACAGGATAGAGGGAAATTTACTCTGTATCTAACCCCGTGCTGTACCTGTCCTGGGAGTGTTTGATGGGGACAGGATAGAGGGAAATTTACTCTGTATCTAACCCCGTGCTGTACCTGCCCTGAGAATGTTTGGTAGGGGCAGTGTAGAGGGAGCTTTACTCCGTATCTAACCCCGTGCTGTTCCTGTCCTGGGAGTGTTTGATGGGGGACAGTGTAGAGGGAGCTTTACTCTGTATCTAATCGCGTGTTACCTGTCCTGGGAGTGTTTGATGGGGACAGTGTAGAGGGAGCTTTACTCTGTATCTAACCCCGTGCTGTACCTGTCCTGGGAGTGTTTGATGGGGGACAGTGTAGAGGGATCTTTACTCTGTATCTAACCCCGTGCTGTACCTGTCCTGGGAGTGTTTGATGGGGACAGTGCAGAGGGAGCTTTACTCTGTATCTAACCCTGTGCTGTACCTGTCCTGGGAGTGTTTGATGGGGACAGTATAGAGGGAGCTTTACTCTGTATCTAACCCCGTGCTGTACCTGTCCTGGGAGTGTTTGATGGGGACAGTGTAGAGGGAGCTTTACTCTGTATCTAACCCCGTGCGGTATCTGTCCTGAGAGTGTTTGATGGGGACAGTGTAGAGGTAGCTTTACTCTGTATCTAACCCCGTGCTGTACCTGTCCTGGGAGTGTTTGATGGGGGACAGTGTAGAGGGAGCTTTACTCTGTATCTAACCCCGTGCTGTCCCTGTCCTGGGAGTGTTTGATGGGGGACAGTGTAGAGGGAGCTTTACTCTGTATCTAACCCCGTGCTGTTCCTGTCCTGGGAGTGTTTGATGGGGGACAATGTAGAGGGAGCTTTGCTCTGTACCTAACCCGTGCTGTGCCAGTCGCGGAAGTGTTTGAATGGGGGACAGTGTAGAGGGAGCTTTACTCTGTATCTAACCCCATGCTGTTCCTTACCTGGGACTGTTTAATGCGGACAGTGTAGGGGGAGCATTACTCTGTATCTAACCCTCTGATGTACCTGTCCTGGGAGAGTTTGGTGGCGACATTGGAGAGGGAGATTTACTCTGTATCGAACCCTGTGCTGTACCTGTCCTCGGAGTGTTTGATGGGGACAGGATAGAGGGAACTTTACTCTGCATCTAACCCTGTGCTATATCTGCCCTGGGAATGTTTGATCGGGACAGTGTAGAGGGAGATTTACTCTGTATCTAATCCCGTGTTACCTGTCCTGGGAGTGTTTGATGGGGAACAGTGTAGAGAGAGCTTTACTCTGTATAGAACCCCATGCTATATCTGCCCTGGGAATGTTTGAAAGGAACAGTGTAAAGGGAGATTCACTCTGTGTTTAGCCCCGTCCTGTACCTATCCAGGGAGTGCTTGATGGTGACAGTGTAGAGGGAGATTTATTCTGGATCTAATCCCGAACTGTACCTGTCCTGGGAATGTTTGATGGGGACAGTGCAGAGCGAGCTTTACTCTGTACCTAACCCCATGCTGCACCTGTCCAGGGATTGTTTGATGGGGACAGTGTTGAGGGAGTTTTACTCTGTATCTAATCATGTACTGTACCTGTCCTGGGAGTGCTTGATGGGGACAGTGTAGAGGTAGCATTACTCTGTATCTAACCCTGTGCTGTACATGTCCTGGGAGTGTTTGATGGGGACAGTTAGAGGGAACTTTGCTCTGTATCTAACCCATGTTGTCCATTCTTGGGAGATTTTGATGGGGACAGGGACGGGGGAGCTTTACTCTGTAACTACCCAGTGCTGTATCTGTCCTGGGAGTGTTTGATGGGGACAGGGTAGAGAGAGCTTTACTCTGTATCGAACCCCGTGCGGTATCTGTCCTGAGAGTGCTTGATGGGGGACAGTGTAGAGGGTGCTTTACTCTGTATCTAACCCCGTGCTGCACCTGTCCCGGGAGTGTTTGATGGGGACAGTGCAGAGCGAGCTTTACTCTGTACCTAACCCCGTGCTGCACCTGTCCAGGGAGTGTTTGATGGGGACATTAGCTATGATGAGAGATTGGGTAGACTGGGGTTGTTCTCCTTGGAAAGACGGAGAATGAGGGGAGATCTGATAGATGTGTGCAAGATTATGAAGGGTATAGATAGGGTGAACAGTGGGAAGCTTTTTCCCAGGTCGGAGGTGATGATCACGAGGGGTCACGGGCTCAAGGTGAGAGGGGCGAAGTATAACTCAGATATCAGAGGGACGTTTTTTACACAGAGGGTGGTGGGGGCCTGGAATGCGCTGCCAAGTAGGGAGGTGGAGGCAGGCACGCTGACATCGTTTAAGACTTACCTGGATAGTCACATGAACAGCCTGGGAATGGAGGGATACAAACGATTGGTCTAGTTGGACCAAGGAGCAGTACAGGCTTGGAGGGCCGAAGGGCCTGTTTCCTGTGCTGTACTGTTCTTTGTTCTTTGACAGTTTAGAGGGAGTTTTACTCTGCATTTCACCCCGTGCTGTACCTGTCCTTGGAGTGTTTGATGGGGACAGTGTAGAGGGAGCTTTACTCTGTATCTAACCCCGTACTGTACCTGTCCTGGGAGTGCTTGATGGGGACAGTGTAGAGGGAGCATTACTCGGCATCTAACCCCATGCTGTACATGTCCTGGGAATGTTTGATGGGAGTCATGATGTGGAGATGCCGGCGTTGGACTGGGGTAAACACAGTAAGAAGTTTAACAACACCAGGTTAAAGTCCAACAGGTTTACTTGTGTGGCTTTTGCTACCAAATAAACCTGTTGGACTTTAACCTGGTGTTGTTCAACTTCTCACAGTGTTTGATGGGGCCAGTTAGAGGGAACTTTGCTCTGTATCTAACCCATGTTGTCCCTTCTTGGGAGATTTTGATGGGGACAGGGACGGGGGAGCTTTACTCTGTAACTAACTCCAAAGATGTGCGGGTTAGGTTGATTGGCTAGGTTAAAAAAATTGCCCCTTAGAGTCCTGGGATGCGTAGGTTAGAGGGATTAGCGCGTAAAATATGTGGGGGTAGGGCCTGGGTGTGATTGTGGTCGGTGCAGACTCGATGGGCCGAATGGCCTCCTTCTGCACGGTAGGGTTTCTATGATTCTATGATAACCCCATCCTGTACACGTCCTGGGAGTGTTTGATGGGGGACAGTGTAGAGAGAGCTTTATTCTGTATCTAACCCCGTGCTGCACCGGTCCTGGGAGTGTTTGATGGGACAGTGTAGAGGGAGCTTTACTCTGTATCTAACCCCGTGCTGTACCTGTCCTGGGAGTGTTTGATGGGGGACAGTGTAGAGGGAGCTTTACTCTGTATCTAACCCCGTGCTGTACCTGTCCTGGGAGTGTTTGATGGGGACAGTGTAGACCGAACTTTACTCGATATCTAAGTCCGTGCTGTCCTGGGAGTGTTTGATGGGAACAGTGCAGAGGGAGCTTACTCTGTAGCTAACCCCGTGCTGTACCTGTCCTGGGAGTGTTTGATGGGGACAGTGTAGAGGGAGCTTTACTCTGTAGCTAACCCCGTGCTGTACCTGTCCTAGGAGTTTTTGATGGGGACAATGTAGAGGGCGCTTTGCTCTGTATCTAACTCTCTGATGCACCTGTCCTGGGAGTGTTTGATGGGGAAGTGTAGAGGGATATTTATTCTGTATCTGATCCCGAACTCTACCTGTCCTGGGAGTGTTTGATGGGGGACAGTGTAGAGGGAGCTTTACTCTGTACATACCCCCGTACTGTACATGTCCTGGGAGTGTTTGATGGGGACAGTGCAGAGGGAGCTTTGCTCTGTATCTAACCCATGCTGTCCCTTCTTGGGAGATTTTGATGGCGACAGGGAGGGGGGAGCTATACTCTGTATCTAACCCCGTGCTGCGCCTGTCCTGGGAGTGTTTGATGGGACAGTGTAGAGGGAGCTTTACTCTGTATCTCACCCCGTGCTGTACCTGTCCTGGGAGTGTTTGATGGGGACAAGTTAGAGGGAGCTTTACTCTGTATCTAACCCCGTGCTGTACCTGTCCTGGGAGTGTTTGATGGGGACAGGGTGGAGGGAGCTTTAATCTGTATGTAACCCCGTGCTGTACCTGTCCTGGGAGTGTTTGATGGGGACTTTGTAGAGGGAGCGTTACTCTGTATCTAACCCCATACTATATCTGCCCTGGGAATGTTTGATAGGAACAGTGTAGAGGGGGATTTAATCTGTATCTAGTTCTGTTCTGTAGCTGTCCAGGGAGTGCTTGATGGTGACAGTGTAGAGGGGGATTTAATCTGTATCTAGTTCTGTTCTGTTCCTGTCCAGGGGTGCTTGATGGTGACAGTGTAGAGGGAGCTTTACTCTGTATCTAACCCCGTGCTGTACCTGTCCTGGGAGTGTTTGATGGGGGACAGTGTAGATGGAGCTTTACTCTGTATCTAACCCCGTGCTGTACCTGTCCTGGGAGTGTTTGATGGGGGACAGTGTAGAGGGAGCTTTACTCTGTATCTAACCCCGTGCTGTACCTGTCCTGGGAGTGTTTGATGGGGGACAGTGTAGAGGGAGCTTTACTCTGTATCTAACCCCGTGCTGTACCTTACCTGAGACTGTTTAATGGGGACAGTGTCGGGGGAGCTTTACTCTGTAACTAACCCCATGCTATACCTGTCTTAGGATTGTTTGATCGGAACAGTGTAGAGGGAGTTTACTCTGTAACTAACCCCGTGCTGTGCTGTCCTGGGAATGTGTAATTGGGACAGTGTCGAGCGAGCGTTACCATATATATTGTTCCACTGGAGCAAGCAGAGAGGGAGTGATTTGTGGCAGGAGTGCTGGTGAGAGATTTATTTATTTAGTTGGTGTGTTTTTTTGCCTTTATTTTTCGAGTAGTATTTTTCTTAATTTTAAACTGAAAACTGGAAGTGGGCTTAAGGAGTCTGGGAAGGGTTTTTTTTAAGCGCGCGAAGTATAAAAGGTAGGCTGCAGTATACAGCGGGCAGCGTCGGGAGCGAGCAGCGGAGTGAGTAGGGAGCAGAGTGTGAGCTATAAGGGCTTTGGCTCACAGGGCTGCGGGGGACAGGGCGAGCAGGGGTGAGTTTTTTCATATTTATTTACTTTTCTCTGTGTGCCTTGGTATAAAGGGGCAAATATGAGTGTGAAGCCAGTGTGTTGTTCCCAGTGTAGGATGTGGGAGGTCCTGGAGGTACCTGGCCTCCCGGACATCCACATCTGTGAGGGGTGTGTCGAGCTGCGGTTCCTGAGGGACCGTGTTAGGGAGCTGAAACTGCAGCTCGAGGATCTTAGGCTGTTATGGGAGAATAAGGAGGTGATAGACAAGAGCTATCATCAGGTGGTCACACCAGGGCCATGGGTGGAGGCCAAGTGGGTGACGGCCAGGAAGGCTAAAGCTTGGGTGATTGAGAGCACCCCGGTGGATGTGCCCCATCACAACAAGTACTCCCGCCTGTGTACTGCTGGGGGGGACAGCTCGCCTGGGGGAAGCAGCAGTGGCCGTGTCTCCGGAGTGGAGTCTGGCCCTGGAACTCAGAGGGCTAAGGAAAAGAGGAGGAAGGCAGTGTTAATCGGGGACTCAACAGTAAGGGGGTCGGACAGGCGTTTTTGCGGAGGCAGACGGGAGTCTCGGATGGTGGTCTGCCTCCAGCCGGGATCCAGGATGTCGCTGGTCGACTCCCGGAAATCCTGAGGGGGGAGGGAGAGGAACCAGAGGTAGCGGTACATATTGGTACCGCTGATGTGGGAAGGAGGGGGGAAGGGGTCATGAAAAGAGAGTATCGGGAATTAGGGAGACAGCTGAGAAGGAGGAAAGCAAAGGTAGTAATCTCAGGATTACTGCCTGTGCCACGGGAGGGTGAGGGCAGGAATGGAGTGAGGTGGAGGATGAATGTGTGGCTGAGGGACTGGTGCGGGGGCAGGGATTCAGGTTCCTGGACCATTGGGACCTCTTTAGGGGCAGGTGTGACCTGTACACAAAAAACGGGTGGCACTTGAATCCCAGGGGGACCAATATCCTGGCGGGAAGGTTGGCTAAGGCTACTGGGGAGAGTTTAAACTACATAGGTTGGTGGAGGGGATCGACACGAGGTGACTGGGAGCGAGGAACTGAGCTCGCAAACAGAGAAGGGTTATAGACGGTGCAAGAGGGAGGATGGACGGAGGATAGAGAAGGGCAGAACTCAGACCAAAGGATTGAGATGTGTTTACTTTAATGCCAGGAGTATAGTGAATAAAGGGGATGAGCTCAGAGCGTGGATCGATGCCTGGAAGTGTGATGTGGTGGCCATTACGGAGACTTGGATGTCTCAGGGACAGGACTGGATACTCCAGGTGCCGGGATTCAGATGTTTCAGGAAGGACAGGGAGGGAGGCAAGAGAGGGGGTGGAGTGGCACTGCCGATCAGGGATAGTGTCACAGCTGTCAAGAAGGTGTATGCTGTGGAGGGATTGTCTACAGAGTCTCTGTGGGTGGAAGTTCGGAGTGGGAAGGGGTCGATCACTTTGCTGGGAGTTTTCTATAGGCTGCCCAATCGTAACAGGGAGGTGGAGGAGCAGATAGGGAAACAGATCCTGGAGAGTTGCAGTAATAGCAGAGTTGTTGTGATGGGAGACTTTGATTTCCCAAACATGTGTGTTCAGGAGGGTTTCCTGACACAGCATGTGGACAAGCCTACAAGAGGAGAGGCTGTACTTGATCTGATACTGACCAATGAACCTGGACAGGTGTCAGATCTCTCAGTGGGAGAGCATCTTGGGGATAGCGATCATAACTCTATCTCCTTTAGGCTTGCATTGGAAAAAGAGAGGATCAGGCAAGCTAGGAAAGTGTTTATATGGAGTAAGGGGAAATATGAAGACATAAGGCAGCAAATTAAAGGAGTAAATTGGAAGGAGGGATTCTCGGGGAAATGTACTGAAGAGAGGTGGCAGTTTTTCAAGGAATGTTTGTCTAGAGTTCGACAGGACAACGTTCCGAGCAGACAGGGAGGTGTTGATATGTTAAAGGAACTGTGGTGCACGAAAGCTGTGCGGGACCTAGTCGAGAAGAAAAGGAAAGCATGCAAGGTAGGGCAGTTGATGTCATATACATGGATTTTAGTAAGGCGTTTGATAAGGTCCCCCATGGTCGGCTTATGATGAAAGTGAGGAGGTGTGGGATAGAGGGAAAGTTGGCCGATTGGATAGGTAACTGGCTGTCTGATCGAAGACAGAGGGTGGTGGTGGATGGAAACTTTTTGGATTGGAGGCAGGTTGCTAGCGGAGTGCCGCAGGGATCAGTGCTTGGTCCTCTGCTCTTTGTGATTTTTATTCATGACTTTGAGGAGGGGGCTGAAGGGTGGATCAGTAAATTTGCTGATGACACCAAGATTGGTGGAGTAGTGGATGAGGTGGAGGGCTGTTGTAGGCTGCAAAGAAACATAGATAGGATGCAAAGCTGGGCTGAAAAATGGCAAATGGAGTTTAACCCTGATAAATGTGAGGTGATTCATTTTGGTAAGACTAATTTAAATGTGGATTACAGGGTCAAAGGTAGGGTTCTGAAGACTGTGGAGGACACAGCCTCAAAATAAAGGGGGGTCGGTTTAAGACAGAGTTGAGGAGGAACTTCCTCTCCCAGAGGGTGGTGAATCTCTGGAATTCTCTGCCCACTGAGGTGGTGGAGGCTACCTCGCTGAATATGTTTAAAGCGCGGATGGATGGATTCCTGATCGGTAAGGGAATTAAGGGTTATGGGGATCAGGCGGGTAAGTGGTACTGATCCACGTCAGATCAGCCATGATCTTATTGAATGGCGGGGCAGGCTCGAGAGGCTAGATGGCCTACTCCTGCTCCTATTTCTTATGTTCTTATGTTCTTATGTTCTTATTGAGTTTGCCTCCACCACCACTGATGGCAGCCGATTCCACTCGCCCAACACCCTCTGTGTGAAAAACCTACCCCTAACATCTCCCCTGTACCTACCGCCCAGCACCTTAAACCTGTGTCCTCTCGCAGCAGACATTTCCACCCTGGGAAAAAGCCTCTGAGAGTCCACCCGATCTGTGCGTCTCAACATCTTATACACCTCTATTAGGTCTCCTCTCATCCTTCGTCTCTCCAAGGAGAAAAGACCGAGCTCCCTCAGCCTATCCTCATAAGGCATGCCACTCAATCCAGGCAACATCCTTGTAAATCTCCTCTGCACCCTTTCAATCTTTTCCACATCCTTCCTATAGTGAGGCGACCAGAACTGAGCACATTACTCCAAGTGGGGTCTGCATCATTAGCCCCGGACTCCCAAACTCAATCCCTCGATTGATAAAGGCCAGCACACCAGAACTGAGCACAGTACTCCAAGTGGGGTCTGACGAGGGTCTTATATAGCTGCATCATTATCCCCGGACTCCGAAACTCAATCCCTTAACCACCTCCTCTACCTGCGAGGCCGATTTAAGAGTCCTATGGACCCAGACCCCAAGGTCCTTCTGATCCTCTACCGTACTAAGAGTCTTTCCCTTAATATTGTACTCCTTCATCCCATTTGACCTGCCAAAATGGACCACTACGCATTTATCTGCCACTTCTCCGCCCAGTCTTGCATCCTATCTATGTCCCAGTGTAACTTCTGACATCCCTCCAGACTATCCACAACCCCACCAACCTTCGTGTCGTCGGCAAACTTACCAACCCATCCCTCCACTTCCTCATCCAGGTCATTTATGAAAATGACAAACAGCAAGGGTCCCAGAACAGATCCCTGGGGCACACCACTGGTGACCGAACTCCATTTCGAAAAAGACCCATCTATACACAATCTCTGCCTCCTTTGGGCAGGCCAGTTCTGGATCCACAGGGCAGCAGCCCCTTGGATCCCATGCCCTCTCACTTTTTCTAGAAGCCTTGCATGGGGGACCTTATCGAATGCCTTGCTAAAATCCAAATAAACCACATCTACCGTTTTCCCTTCGTCAATGTGTTTCGTCACATTTTCAGAGAACTCTACCAGACTCGTAGGGCACGATCTGCCTTTGACAAAGGCGTGCTGAGTATTCTTGAGAATACTAAACCTCTCTAAATGCTCATAAATCCTGTCCCTCAGGATCTTCTCCATCAGCTTACCAACCACTGAGGTTAGACTCACCGGTCGGTAATTTCCTGGGCTATCCCTATTCCCCTTCTTGAAAATAGGAACCACATCCGCAATCCTCCAATCCTCCGGCACCTCTCCCGTCTCCATCAACGACGCAAAGATCATTGCCAGAGGCTCTGCAATCTCTTCCCTCGCCTCCCACAGTAACCTGGGGTAGATCCCATCCGGACCCAGCGACTTATCTATCTTGATGCCATTCAAAGATTCCAGCACAACCTCTTTGTTAAATTCCACATACTCAATCTTTTCAGTCCACCGCAAGCCCGCAGTACATCCACCCAGGTCCTTCTCCTCTGTGAAAATCGAGGCAAAATACTCATTAAGCACCTCTGCCATTTCTACTGGTTCCGTACAGACTTTCCCGCCTTCACCTTTTATAGGCCCTATTCCTTCACATCTCATCCTTTTACTCTTCACATATTTATAGAACGCCTTAGGGTTCTCCTTAATCCTACCTGCCAAGGCCTTCTCGTGACCCCTTCTGGCTCTCCTCATTTCCTTCTTCAGTCCCTTCCTCCAAGCCTTATACTCATCTAGATCCCTATCTTCGCCAAGCTCGCTGAACCTTTTGCATGCTTTCCTTTTCTTCTCGACTAGGTCCCGCACAGCTTTCGTGCACCACAGTTCCTTTAACCTACCAACACCTCCCTGTCTGCTCGGAACGTTGTCCTGTAGAACTCTAGACAGACATTCCTTGAAAAACTTCCACCTCTCTTCAGTACATTTCCCCGAGAATACCTCCTTCCAATTTACTCCTCTAATTTGCTGCCTTATGTCTTCATATTTCCCCTTACTCCATAAAAACGCTCTCCTAGCTTGCCTGATCCTCTCTTTTTCCAATGCAAGCATAAAGGAGATAGAGTTATGATCGCTATCCCCAAGATGCTCTCCCACTGAGAGATCTGACACCTGTCCAGGTTCATTGGTCAGTATCAGATCAAGTACAGCCTCTCCTCTTGTAGGCTTGTCCACATGCTGTGTCAGGAAACCCTCCTGAACACACCTAACGAACTCCTCCACATCCAATCCCCTTACCCGAGGGATATTCCAATCTATGTTTGGGAAATTAAAGTCTCCCATCACAACAACTCTGCTATAACTGCATCTCTCCAGGATCTGTTCCCCTATCTGCTCGTCCATCTCCCTGTTACTATTGGGCAGCCTATAGAAAACTCCCAGCAAAGTGATCGACCCTTTCCCACTCCGAACTTCCACCCACAGAGACTCTGTAGACAATCCCTCCACAGCATACACCTTCTTGACAGCTGTGACACTATCCCTGATCAACAGTGCCACTCCACCCCCTCTCTTGCCTCCCTCCCTGTCCTTCCTGAAACATCTGAATCCCGGCACCAGGAGTATCCAGTCCAGTCCCTGAGACATCCAAGTCTCCGTAATGGCCACCACATCACTCTTCCAGGCATCGATCCACGCTCTGAGCTCATCCCCTTTATTCACTGTACTCCTGGCATTAAAGTAAACACATCTCAATCCTTTGGTCTGAGCTCTCCCCTTCTCTATCCCCCGTCCATCCTCCCTCATGCACTGTACATGTCATGGGAGTGTTTGATGAGGACAGTGTAGAGGGAGTTTCCCTCTGTGTCTAACCCCGTGCTGTACCTGTCCTGGGAGTGTTAGATGGGGACAGTGTAGAGGGAGCTTTACTCTGTATCTAACCCCGTGCTGTACCTGTGCTGGGAGTGTTTGATGGGGACACTGTAGAGGGAGCTTTACTCTGTATCTAACCCCGTGCTGTACCTGTCCTGGGAGTGTTTGATGAGGGATAGTGTAGAGGGAGCTTTACTCTGTATCTAACCCCGTGCTGTACCTGTCCTGGGAGTGTTTGATGGGGGACAGTGTAGAGGGAGTTTCACTCTGTGTCTAACGCTGTGCTGCACCTGTCCTGGGAATGTTAGATGGGGACAGTGTAGAGGGAGCTTTACTCTGTATCTAACCCCGTGCTGTACCTGTCCTGGGAGTGTTTGATGGGGACAGTGTAGAGGGAGCTTTACTCTGTATCTAACCCCGTGCTGTACCTGTCCTGGGAGTGTTTGATGGGGACAGTGTAGAGGGAGCTTTACTCTGTATCTAACCCCGTGCTGTACCTGTCCTGGGAGTGTTTGATCGGGGACAGTGTAGAGGGAGATTTACTCTGTATCTAATACCATGCTATACATGTCATTGGAGTGTTTGGTGAGGACAGTGCAGAGGGTGTTTCACTCTGTATCTAATCCCGTGCGGTACCTGTCCTGGGAGTGTTTGATGGGGACAGTGCAGAGGGAGCTTTACTCTGTATCTAACCCCGTGCTGTACCTGTCCTGGGAGTGTTTGATGGGGACAGTGTAGAGGGAGCTTTACTCTGTATCTAACCCCGTGCTGTACCTGTCCTGGGAGTGTTTGATGGGGCAGTGTAGAGGGAGCTTTACTCTGTATCTAACCCCGTGCTGTACCTGTGCTGGGAGTGTTTGATGGGGACAGTGTAGAGGGAGCTTTACTCTGTATCTAACCCCGTGCTGTACCTGTCCTGGGAGTGTTTGATGGGGGACAGTGTAGAGGGAGCTTTACTCTGTATCTCACCCCGTGCTGTACCTGTCCTGGGAGTGTTTGATGGGGACACTGTAGAGGGAGCTTTACTGTGTATCTAACCCTGTGCTGGACCTGTCCTGGGAGTGTTTGATGGGGACAGTGTAGAGGGAGCTTTACTCTGTATCTAACCCCGTGCTGTACCTGTCCTGGGAGTGTTTGATGGGGACAGTGTAGAGGGAGCTTTACTCTGTATCTAACCCCGTGCTGTACCTGTCCTGGGAGTGTTTGATGGGGACAGTGTCGAGAGAGCTTTACTCTGTATCCAACCCTGTGCTGTACCTGTCCTGGGAGTGTTTGATGGGGGACAGCGTACAGGAAGTTTTACTCTGCAGCTAACCCCGTGCTGTACCAGTCCTGGGAGTTTTTGATGGGGTAAGAGTTTTAACAACACCAGGTTAAAGTCCAACAGGTTTATTTGGTAGCAAATGCCATTAGCTTTCGGAGCGCTGCTCCTTCGTCAGATGGAGTGGAAATCTGCTCTCAGTTTTTGATGGGGACAGTGTAGAGGGAACTTTACTTGGTTTGTAACCCCGCATTATACCTGTCCTAGGATTGTTTGATGGGGGTCAGTGTCGAGGGAGATTACTCTGTATTCGAACCCCGCATTGGACCTGTCCTGGGAGGGTTTGATGGGGCCAGTGTAGAGGGAGCTTTACTCTGTATCTAACCCCGTGCTGTCCCTGTCCTGGGAGTGTTTGATGGGGGACAGTGTAGAGGGAGCTTTACTCTGTATCTAACCCCGTGCTGTACCTGTCCTGGGAGGGTTTGATGGGGCCAGTGTAGAGGGAGCTTTATTCTGCAAATAACCCCATGTTGTACCTTCACTGGCAGTGTTGGATGGGGACAGTGTAGAGGGAACTTTACTATGTCTAACCCCGTGCTGTACCTGTCCTGGGAGTGTTTGATGGGGGACAGTGTAGAGGGAGCTTTACTCTGTGTCTAACCCCGTGCTGTACCTGTCCTGGGAGTGTTTGATGGGGACAGTGTGGAGGGGGCTTGACTCGGTTTCTAACCCGGTGCTGTACCTGTCCTGGGAGTGTTTGATGGGGACAGTGTGGACGGAGCTTTGCTCTGTATCTAACCTCGTGCTGTACCTGTCCTGGGAGTGTTTGATGGGTACAGTGGAGAGGGTGCTTTGCTCTGTATCTAACCCTCTGATGTACCTGTCCTGGGAGTGTTTGATGGGGACAGTGTAGAGGGAGCTTTACTCTGTATCTAACCCCATGCTGTACCTGTCCTGGGAGTGTTTGATGGGGACAGTGTAGAGGGGGCTCTACTCTGTATCTAACCCCGTGCTGTACCTGTCCTGGGAGCGCTTTATGGGGGTCAGTATAGAGGGAGATTTACTCTGTATCTGACCCTATGCTGTACCTGTTCCTGGAGTTATTGATGGAGACAGCATAGAGGAAGCGTTACTCTGTATCTAACTCCTGTCCTATACCTGTCCTCGGAGCAGATTTCCATTCCATCTGACGAAGGATCAGCGCTCCAAAGCTCATGGTATTTGCTAACAAATAAACCTGTTGGACTTTAACCTGGTGTTGTTAAAACTGTTACTGTGTTTACCCCAGTCCAATGCCGGCATCTCCACATCGTGTTGGGTGGGGACAGTGTAGAGGGAGTTTACTCTCTATCTAACCCCGTGCTGTACCTGTCCTGGGATACGTGTTGATGACAGTGTCGAGGGAGGTTTACTCTGTATCTAACAACGTGTTATACATGTCATTGGAGTGTTTGATGAGGACTGTGTGGAGGGATATTTGCTCTGTATCTATCCCCGTGCTTTACCTGTCCTCGGATACAGGTTGATGACAGTGTAGAGGGTAGATTTACTCTGTGTCTAACACCGTGCTATACATGTCATTGGAGTGTTGGATGAGGACAGTGTAGAGGGAGTTTCACTCTGTATCTAACCCCGTGCTTGTACTTGTCCTGGAAGTGTTTGATGGCGGACAGTGTAGAGAGAGCTTTACTCTGTATCTAACCCCGTGCTGTACCTGTCCTGGGAGTGTTTGATGGAGGACAGTGTACAGGGAGCTTTACTCTGCAGCTAACCCTGTGCTAGAACATAGAACATCAAAGAACAAAGAACAGTACAGCACAGGAAACAGGCCCTTCGGCCCTCCAAGCCTGTGACACTCATTGGTCCAACTAGACCATTCGTTTGTATCCCTCCATTCCCAGACTGCTCATGTAAGTCTTAAACGATGTCAGCGTGTCTGCCTCCACCACCCTACTTGGCAGCGCATTCCAGGCCCCCACCACCCTCTGTGTAAAAAACGTCCCTCTGATATCTGAGTTATACCTCGCCCCTCTCGCCTTGAGCCTGTGACCCCTCGTGATCATCACCTCCGACCTGGGAAAAAGCTTCCCACTGTTCACCCTATCTATACCCTTCATAATTTTGTACAACTCTATTAGGTCTCCCCTCATTCTCCGTCTTTCCAGGCAGAACAAGCCCAGTTTACCCAATCTCTCCTCATAGCTAAGACCCTCCATACCAGGGAACATCCTGGTAAACCTTCTTTGCACTTTCTCCAAAGCCTCCACGTCCTTCTGGTAGTGCGGCGACCAGAACTGGACGCAGTACTCCAAATGTGGCCTAACCAGCGTTCTGTACAGCTGCAACATCAGACTCCAGCTTTTCTACTCTATACCCCATCCTACAAAGGCAAGCATACCATTTGCCTTCTTCACCACCTTCTCCACCTGTGCTGCCACCTTCAAGGATTTGTGGACTTGCACACCTAGGTCCCTCTGTGTTTCTATACTCCTGATGACTCTGCCATTTATTGTATAACTCCCCCCTACATTAGTTCTTCCAAAATGCATCACTTCGCATTTTTCTGGATTAAATTCCATCTGCCACCTCTCCGCCCAATTTTCCAGCCTATCTCTCTCCTGCCGTATTGTCCGACAATGTTCATCGCTATCTGCAAGTCCAGCCATCCTTCGTCTCTCCAAGGAAAAAAGACCGAGCTCCCTCAACCTATCCTCATAAGGCATGCCAACCAATCCAGGCAACATCCTTGTAAATCTTCTCTGCACCCTTTCAATCTTTTCCACATCCTTCCTGTAATGAGGCGACCAGAACTGAGCACAGTACTCCAAGTGGGGTCTGACGAGGGTCTTATATAGATGCATCATTATCCCCGGACTCCGAAACTCAATCCCTTAACCACCTCCTCTACCTGCGAGGCCGATTTAAGAGTCCTATGGACCCGGACCCCAAGGTCCTTCTGATCCTCTACACTGTTAAGATTCTTACCCTTGATATTATACTCCTTCATCCCATTTGACCTGCCAAAATGGACCACTACATCCTTCGTCAATGTGTTTTGTCACATTTTCAAAGAACTCCACCAGGCTCGTAAGGCACGATTTGCCTTTGACAAAGCCGTGCTGACTACTTTTGAGCATACTAAACTTCTCTAAATATTCATAAATCCTGTCCCTCAGGATCTTCTCCATCAACTTACCAACCACTGAGGTTAGACTCACCGGTCGGTAATTTCCTGGGCTATCCCTATTCCCTTTCTTGAATATAGGAACCACAGGGATAGCGATCATAATTCTATCTCCTTAACGATAGCATTGGAAAGAGATAGGGTCAGGCAGGCTAGGAAAGTGTTTCTCTGGAGTAAAGGGAAATACAGTGTCATCAGGGAGGAAATTAGACGGGTAAATTGGAAGGAGGCATTCTTGGGGAAAAGTACCGAAGGAAAGTGGAGGATTTTCAAGGAATGTTTGTCTGGAGCTCTGCATGACAACGTTCCGATGAGACAGGGGGGTGTTGGTAGGGTACGGGAACCGTGGTGCACGAAGGTTGTGATGAACCTGGTAAATAAGAAAAGAGAGGCGTACAGAAGGTTCAGAGAGCTAGGAGGTGTTAAGGATTTAGAGGAGTATACGCGATGTAGGAAGGAGCTTAAGAAGGAAATTAGGAGAGCGAGAAGGGGTCATGAGAAGACCTTGGCGGGTAAGATTAAGGAGAATCCCAAGGCTTTCTACAAATATGTCAAGAGTAAAAGGATGAGATGTGAAGGCATAGGACCCTTAAAAGGTGAAGGGGGAAAAGTTTGTGCGGAACCGTTAGAAATGGCGGAGGTGCTTAATGAATACTTTACCTCGGTATTCACGGTGGAAAGGGATCTGGGTGGTTGTACTGCTGGATTGCGGAGGACAGAAAGGATCGAGCATGTGGACATAAAGAAAGAGGATGTGTTGGAACTATTGAATGGCATCAAGGTTGGTAAGTCGCCGGGACCGGATGGGATGTACCCCAGGTTACTGTGGGAGGCGAGGGAGGAGATTGCGGAGCCTTTGGCGATGATCTTTGCATCGTCGATGGAGACGGGAGAGGTTCCGGAGGATTGGAGGATTGCGGATGTGGTCCCTATATTCAAGAAAGGGAACAGGGACAGCCCGGGAAATTACCGACCGGTGAGTCTAACCTCAGTGGTTGGTAAGTTGATGGAGAGGATCCTGAGAGACAGGATTTATGATCATCTAGAGAAGTTTAGTATGATCAAAAGTAGTCAGCACGGCTTTGTCAGGGGCAGGTCGTGCCTTACGAGCCTGGTTGAGTTCTTTGAAAATGTGACCAAGCACATTGACGAAGGAAGAGCGGTGGATGTGGTCTATATGGACTTCAGCAAAGCGTTCGATAAGGTCCCCCATGCAAGACTTCTTGAGAAAGTGAGAGGGCATGGGATCCAAGGGGCTGTTGCCTTGTGGATCCAGAACTGGCTTGCCTGCAGAAGGCAGAGAGTGGCTGTGGAGGGGTCTTTCTCTGCATGGAGGTCAGTGACCAGTGGAGTGCCCCAGGGATCTGTTCTGGGACCCTTGCTGTTTGTCATTTTCATAAATGACCTGGATGAGGAAGTGGAGGGATGGGTTGGTAAGTTTGCTGACGACACCAAGGTAGGTGGTGTTGTGGATAGTTTGGAGGGATGTCAGAAGTTGCAGCGAGACATAGATAGAATGCAAGACTGGGCGGAGAAGTGGCAGATGGACTTCAACCCGGATAAGTGTGTAGTGATCCATTTTGGCAGATCCAATGGGATGGAGCAGCAGTATAAAATGAAGGGTACCATTCTTAGCAGTGTAGAGGATCAGAAGGACCTTGGGGTCCGGGTCCATAGGACTCTTAAATCGGCCTCGCAGGTGGAGGATGCGGTCAAGAAGGCGTATGGCGTACTAGCCTTCATTAATCGAGGGATTGAGTTTAGGAGTCGGGAGATAATGCTGCAGCTTTATAGGACCCTGGTTAGACCCCACTTGGAGTACTGCGCGCAGTTCTGGTCACCTCATTACAGGAAAGATGTTGAAGCCATTGAAAGGGTGCAGAGGAGATTTACAAGGATGTTGCCTGGATTGGGGGGCATGCCTTATGAGGATAGGTTGAGGGAGCTTGGTCTCTTCTCCCTGGAGAGACGAAGGATGAGAGGTGACCTGATAGAGGTTTACAAGATGTTGAGGGGTCTGGATAGGGTGGACTCTCAGAGGCTATTTCCAAGGGCTGAAATGGTTGCTACGAGAGGACACAGGTTTAAGGTGCTGGGGGGTAGGTACAGGGGGGATGTCAGGGGTAAGTTTTTCACTCAGAGGGTGGTGGGTGAGTGGAATCGGCTGACGTCGGTGGTGGTGGAGGCAAACTCGTTGGGGTCTTTTAAGAGACTTCTGGATGAGTACATGGGATTTAATGGGATTGAGGGCTATAGATAGGCCTAGAGGTGGGGATGTGATCGGCGCAACTTGTGGGCCGAAGGGCCTGTTTGTGCTGTGACTTTCTATGTTCTATGTTCTATGTTCTAATCCTCCAATCCTCTGGAACCTCTCCCATCTCCATCGACGACGCAAAGATTATCGCCAGAGGCTCTGCAATCTCTTCCCTCGCCTCCCACAGTAACCTGGGGTACATCCCATCCGGACCCGGCAACTTATCTATCTTGATGCCATTCAAAATTTCCAACGCATCCTCTTTCTTAATGTCCACATACTCAATCTTTTCAGTCCGCCTCAATCCTGTTGTACAACCACCCAGGTCTTTTTTCCACCGTGAATACCGAGGTAAAATATTCATTAAGCACCTCTGCTATTCTTCCGGTTCCGTACAGACTTTCTCACCTTCACATTTTATAGGTCCTATTCCTTCACATCTCATCCTTTTACTCTTCACATATTTATAGAACGCCTTAGGGTTCTCCTTAATCTTACCTGCCAAGGCCTTCTCGTGACCCATTCTGGCTCTACTAATTTCTTTCTTAAGTCCCTTCCTACAAGCTGTATACTCATCTAGATCCCTATCATCGCCTAGCTCTCTGAACCTTCTGTACGCTTTCCTTTTCTTTTTGACTCAGTTCAGCGCAGCTTTCGTGCACCACGGTTCCCGTAACCTACCAACACCTCCCTGTCTCATCGGAACGTTGTCACGCAGAACTCCTTGAAAATCTGCCACCTTACTTCGGTACTTTTCCTCGAGAATGCCTCCTTCCAATTTACGCCTCTAATCTCCTGCCTGATGGCTTCATATTTCCCCTTACTCCAGATAAACACTTTCCGAGCTTGCCTGATCTCATCTCTTTCCAATGCTAGTGTAAAGGAGGTAGAGTTATGATCACTATCCCCAAGATGCTCCCCCATTGAGAGATCCGAACCTGTCCAGGCTCATCAGCCAGTACCAGATCGAGTACAGCCTCTCCTCTTGTAGGCTTATCCACACGCTGTGTCAGGAAACAGGGCGGCGTGGTCATCAATACCTCTCAACATCTCATACACCTCTATCAGGTCACCCCTCATCCTTCATCCTTAAAATATGTTTCAGTCACAGGTACGGCACGGTAGCACAGTGGTTAGCTGCTTCACAGCTCCAGGGACCTGGGTTCGATTCCCGGCTCGGGTCACTGTCTGTGTGGAGTTTGCACATTCTCCTCGTGTCTGCGTGGGTTTCCTCCGGGTGCTCCAGTTTCCTCCCACAGTCCAAAGATGTGCGGGTTAGGTTGATTGGCCATGCTAAAAAAATTGCCCCTTACTGTCCTCGGATGCGTAGATTAGAGGGATTAGCGGGTAAAATATGTAGGGATATGGGGGTAGGGCCTGGGTGGGATTGTGGTCGGTGCAGACTCGATGGGCCGAATGGCCTCATTCTGTACTGTAGGGTTTCTATGATTTCTATGAAACCCTCCTGAACACACCTAACCAACTCCTCTTCATCCAAACCCCTTACCCTAGGGATATTCCAATCGATGTTTGGGAAATTAAAGTCTCCCATCACGACAACCCTGTTATTACTACATCTCGCCAGGATCTGTTTCCCGATCTGCTCCTCAACATCCCTGTTAGTATTGGGCGGCCTGTAGAAAACACCCAGCAAAGTTATCGACCCCTTCCCACTCCGAACTACCACCCACAGAGACTCCGTAGACAATCCCTCCACTGCTTCCACCTTCTCTACAGCTGTGACATTATCCCTGATCAGCAGTGCCACTCCCCCCCCCCCCCCCCCACCGTCTTTTGCCTCCCTCTCTGTCCTTTCTGAAACATCTGAAACCCGGCACCTGAAGTATCCAGTCCTGTCCCTGTCCCCAAGCCTCCGTAATGGCCACCACATCACACTTCCAAGCATCGATCCACACTCTAAGCTCATCCACTTTATTCACTACACTCCTGGTGTTAAAATAGACACATCTCAAACCTTTGGTCTGAGCTCTCCCCTTCTCCATCACCTGTCTATTCTCCCTCTTACACTGTCTACAATCCTTCTCTAACCCCGCATTGGACCTGTCCTGGGAGGGTTTGATGGGGACAATGGAGAGGGAGCTTTATTCTGTAAATAACCCCATGTTGTACCTTCGCTGGCAGTGTTGGATGGGGACAGTGTAGAGGGAACTTTACTCTGTGTCTAACCCCGTGCTGTACCTGTCCTGGGAGCGCTTTATGGGGGACAGTATAGAGGGAGCTTTACTCTGTATCTAACCCGTGCTGTACCTGTGCTGGGAGTGTTTGATGGGGGACAGTGTAGAGGGAGTTTCACTCTGTGTCTAACCCCGTGCTGTACCTGTCCTGGGAGTGTTTGATGGGGACAGTGTAGAGGGAGCTTTACTCTGTAGCAAACCCTATGCTGTACTGGGCCTGGGAGTGTTTGATGGGGACACTGTAGAGGGAGCTTTACACTATATCTGACACCGTTCTGTGCCTGTCCTTGGCGATTTTGATGGGGTAAGTGGTTTAACAACACCATGTTAAAGTCCAACAGGTTTATTTGGTGGCAAATACCATTAGCTTTCGGAGCACTGCTCCTTCGTAGGATGGAGTGGAAATCTGCTCTCAAACAGGGCACAGAGACACAAAATCAAGTTTGTACCTGTCCTGGGAGTGTTTGATGGGGAAAGTGCAGAGGGAACTTTCCTCTGTATCTGACCCCGTGCTGTACCTGTCCTGGGAGTGTTTGATGGGGGACAGTGTAGAGGGAGCTTTACTCTGTATCTAACCCCATGCTGTACCTGTCCTGGGAGTGTTTGATGGGGACAGTGTAGAGGGAGCTTTACTCTGTATCTGACCCCGTGCTGTAGCTGTCCTGGGAGTGTTTGATGGGGACAGTGTAGAGGGAGCTTTACTCTGTATCTGACCCCGTGCTGTACCTGTCCTGGGAGTGTTTGATGGGGGACAGTGTAGAGGGAGATTTACTCTGTATCTAACCCCATGCTGTACCTGTCCTGGGAGTGTTTGATGGGGGACAGTGCAGAGGGAGCTTTACTCTATATCTGACCCCGTGCTGTAGCTGTCCTGGGAGTGTTTGATGGGGACAGTATGGAGGGAGTTTACTCTGTATCTAGCCCTGCGCTATTTCGGTCCTGGGTGTGTTTGATGGGGACAGTGTAGAGGGAGTCTTACTCTGTACCTAACTCCGTGCTGTACCTGTCCTGGAGGTGTTTAGAACATAGAACATAGAAAGCCACAGCACAAACAGGCCCTTCGGCCCACAAGTTGCGCTGATCATATCCCTACCTCTAGGCCTATCTATAGCCCTCAATCCCATTAAATCCCATGTACTCATCCAGAAGTCTCTTAAAAGACCCCAACGAGTTTGCCTCCACCACCACCGACGTCAGCCGATTCCACTCACCCACCACCCTCTGAGTGAAAAACTTACCCCTGACATCTCCTCTGTACCTACCCCCCAGCACCTTAAACCTGTGTCCTCTTGTAGCAACCATATCAGCCCTTGGAAATAGCCTCTGAGAGTCTACCCTATCCAGACCTCTCAACATCTTGTAAACCTCTATCAGGTCACCTCTCATCCTTCGTCTCTCCAGGGAGAAGAGACCAAGCTCCCTCAACCTATCCTCATAAGGCATGCCCCCCAATCCAGGCAACATCCTTGTAAATCTCCTCTGCACCCTTTCAATGGCTTCAACATCTTTCCTGTAATGAGGTGACCAGAACTGCGCGCAGTACTCCAAGTGGGGTCTAACCAGGGTCCTATAAAGCTGCAGCATTATCTCCCGACTCCTAAACTCAATCCCTCGATTAATGAAGGCCAGTACGCCGTACGCCTTCTTGACCGCATCCTCCACCTGCGAGGCCGATTTAAGAGTCCTATGGACCCGGACCCCAAGGTCCTTCTGATCCTCTACACTGCTAAGAATGGTACCCTTCATATTATACTGCTGCTTCATCCCATTGGATCTGCCAAAATGGATCACCACACACTTATCCGGGTTGAAGTCCATCTGCCACTTCTCCGCCCAGTCTTGCATTCTATCTATGTCTCGCTGCAACTTCTGACATCCCTCCAAACTATCCACAACACCACCTACCTTGGTGTCGTCAGCAAACTTACCAACCCATCCCTCCACTTCCTCATCCAGGTCATTTATGAAAATGACAAACAGCAAGGGTCCCAGAACAGATCCCTGGGGCACTCCACTGGTCACTGACCTCCATGCAGAGAAAGACCCCTCCACAGCCACTCTCTGCCTTCTGCAGGCAAGCCAGTTCTGGATCCACAAGGCAACAGCCCCTTGGATCCCATGCCCTCTCACTTTCTCAAGAAGTCTTGCATGGGGGACCTTATCGAACGCCTTGCTGAAGTCCATATAGACCACATCCACCGCTCTAATTCGTCAATGTGTTTGGTCACATTTTCAAAGAACTCAACCAGGCTCGTAAGGCACGACCTGCCCTTGACAAAGCTGTGCTGACTACTTTTGATCATACTAAACTTCTCTAGATGATCATAAATCCTGTCTCTCAGGATCCTCTCCATCAACTTACCAACCACTGAGGTTAGACTCACCGGTCGGTAATTTCCCGGGCTGTCCCTGTTCCCTTTCTTGAATAAAGGGACCACATCTGCAATCCTCCAATCCTCCGGAACCTCTCCCGTCTCCATCGACGATGCAAAGATCATCGCCAAAGGCTCCGCAATCTCCTCCCTCGCCTCCCACAGTAACCTGGGGTACATCCCATCCGGTCCCGGCGACTTACCAACCTTGATGCCATTCAATAGTTCCAACACATCCTCTTTCTTTATGTCCACATGCTCGATCCTTTCTGTCCACCGCAAACCAGCAGTACAACCACCCAGATCCCTTTCCACCGTGAATACCGAGGTAAAGTATTCATTAAGCAGTTCCGCCATTTCTAACGGTTCCGCACAAACTTTTCCCCCTTCACCTTTTAAGGGTCCTATGCCTTCACATCTCATCCTTTTACTCTTGACATATTTGTAGAAAGCTTTGGGATTCTCCTTAATCTTACCCGCCAAGGCCTTCTCATGACCCCTTCTCGCTCTCCTAATTTCCTTCTTAAGCTCCTTCCTACATCCCGTATACTCCTTTAAATCTTTAACACCTCCTAGCTCTCTGAACCTTCTGTACGCCTCTCTTTTCTTATTCACCAGGTTCATCACAACCTTCGTGCACCACGGTTCCCGTACCCTACCAACACCCCCCTGTCTCATCGGAACGTTGTCATGCAGAGCTCCAGACAAACATTCCTTGAAAATCCTCCACTTTCCTTCGGTACTTTTCCCCAAGAATGCCTCCTTCCAATTTACCCATCTAATTTCCTCCCTGATGACACTGTATTTCCCTTTACTCCAGAGAAACACTTTCCTAGCCTGCCTGATCCTATCTCTTTCCAATGCTATCGTGAAGGAGATAGAATTATGATCGCTATCCCCAAGATGCTCACCCACCGAGAGATCCTCCACCTGTCCAGGTTCATTAGCCAGCACCAGATCAAGTACAGCCTCTCCTCTAGTAGGCTTATCCACATACTGTGTCAGGAAACTCTCCTGGACACACCTAACAAACTCCTCTCCATCCAAACCCCTAGCCCTAGGGATATTCCAATCTATGTTTGGGAAATTAAAATCTCCCATCATGACAACTCTGTTATTCCTACATCTCTCCAGGATCTGTTTCCCCATCTGCTCCTCAACATCTCTGTTACTATTGGGCGGCCTATAGAAAACACCCAGCAACGTTACCGACCCCTTCCTGTTCCTAACCTCCACCCACAGAGACTCCGTAGTCAATCCCTCCACGGCGTCCACCTTCTCTACAGCCGTGACACTATCCCTGATCAACAGTGCCACTCCCCCCCCTCTCTTGCCTCCCTCCCTGTCCTTCCTGAAACATCTAAAACCCGGCACCTGAAGCACCCAGTCCTGTCCCTGAGACATCCAAGTCTCCGTAATGGCCACCACATCACAATTCGAAGCAGCAATCCACGCTCTAAGCTCATCCACTTTATTCACTACACTCCTGGCATTAAAATAGACACATCTCAGACCTTCAGCCTGAGCACTTCCCTTCTCCATCACTCGTCTAACCTCCCTCTTACCCTGTTTACATTCCTTATCTATTTGCGAGCTAACCTCCTCGCTTTCAGTCCCCTCATTTCGATACAAACGGATGGTCTAGTTAGGAACACATGATCGGTGCAGGCTTGGAGGGCCGAAGCGCCTGTTCCTGTGCTGTATTGTTCTTTGTTCGATGGGGCAGCGTAGAGGGAGATTTAATCTGTATCTATCCCCGTGCTGCAGCTGTCCTGGGAGTGTTTGATGGGGACAGTGTAGAGGGAGCTTTACTCTGTATCTAACCCCGTGCTGTACCTGTCCTGGGAGTGTTTGATGGGAACAGTGTAGAGGGAGCTTTACTCTGTATCTAACCCCGTGCTGTACCTGTCCTGGGAGTGTTTGATGGGGACAGTGTAGAGGGAGCTTTACTCTGTATCTAACCCCGTGCTGTCCCTGTCCTGGGAGTGTTTGATGGGGACAGTGTAGAGGGAGCTTTACTCTGTATCGAAGCCCGTGCTGTACCTGTCCTGGGAGTGTTTGATGGGGACAGTGTAGAGGGAGCTTTACTCTGTATCTAACCCCGTGCTGTACCTGTTCTGGGAGTGTTTGATGGGGACAGTGTAGAGGGAGCTTTACTCTGTATCTAACCCCGTGCTGTACCTGCCCTGGGAGTGTTTGATGGGGACAGTGTAGAGGGAGCTTTACTCTATATTTAACCCATTGGTATTCCTGTGCTGGGAATGTTTGAGGGGGGACATTGTAAAGGGAGCTTTACTCTGTATCTAACCCCATGCTGTACCTGTCCTGGGAGTGTTTGATGAGGTTAGATTAGAGGGAGATTTGCTCTTTATCTAACCCCGTGCTGTACCTGTCCTGGGAGTGTTTGATGGGGACAGTGTGGAGGGAGCTTTACTCTGTATCTAACCCCTTGCTATACCTGTCCTGGAGTGTTTGATGGGAAATTGTAGGGGGAGCTTTACTCTGTATCTCACCCAGTGGTGTTCCTGTCCTGGGAATGTTTAATGAGGTTAGTGTAGATGGAGCTTTACTCTTCATCTGACCCCATGCTGTACCAGTCCTGGGAGTGTTTGTTGGGGACAGTGTAGAGGGAGCTTTACTCTGTCTCTATCCCCATGCTGTACCTGTCCTGGGAGCGTTTGATGGGGACAGTGTAGAGGAAGTTTACTCTGTATCTAACCCCGTGCTGTACCTGTCCTGGGAGTGTTTGATGGGGACAGGGTAGAACATAGAACATTACAGCGCAGTACAGGCCCTTCAGCCCTCGATGTTGCGCCGACCAGTGGAACGAATCTAAAGCCCCTCTAATCTACACTATTCCAATATCATCCATATGTTTATCCAACAACCATTTGAATGCTCTTAATGTTGACGAGTCCACTACTGCTGCAGGCAGGGCATTCCACGTCCTTACTATTCTCCGAGTAAAGAACCTACTTCTAAAATCTGTCCTGTATCTCTCACCCCTCAATTTAAAGCTATGTACCCTCATGCTAGCCATCACCATCCGTGGAAAAAGGCTCTCACTATCCACCCTATCTAATCCTCTGATCATCTTGTATGCCTCTATTAAGCCACCTCTTAACCTTCTTCTCTCTAACGAAAACAACCTCAAGCCCCTCAGCCTTTCCTCATACGATTTTCCCACCATACCAGGCAACATCCTGGTAAATCTCCTCTGCACCCTTTCCAACACTTCCACATCTTTCCTATAATACGGCGACCAGAACTGTACGCAATACTCCAAATGCGGCCGCACCAGAGTTTTGTACAGTTGCAGCATGACCTCCTGGCTCCGAAACTCAATCCCTCTACCAATAAAAGCTAACACACCGTACGCCTTCTTAACAACCCTATCAACCTGGGTGCCAACTTTCAGGGATCTTTGCACATGGACACCCAGATCCCTCTGTTCCTCCACACTACCAAGTATCTTACCATTAGCCCAGTACTCTGTATTCCTGTTACTCCTTCCAAAGTGAATCACCTCACACTTTTCTGCATTAAACTCCATTTGCCACCTCTCAGCCCAGCTCTGCAGCTTATCTATGTCCCTCTGTAACCTGCCACTTCCCTCCGCACTGTCTACAACTCCACCGACTTTAGTGTCATCCGCAAATTTACTAATCCATCCTTCCACGCCCTCATCCAGGTCATTAATAAAAATGACAAACAGCAGTGGCCCCAAAACAGATCCTTGCGGTACACCACTAGTAACTGAACTGCAGGATGAATATTTCCCATCAACCACCACCCTCTGTTTTCTTACAGCTAGCCAATTCCTGATCCAAACCACTAAATCACCCTCAATCCCATGTGTCCATATTTTCTGCAAAAGCTTACCATGGGGAACCTTATCAAACGCTTTGCTGAAATCCATATACACCACATCAACCGCTTTACCCTCATCCACCTCTTTGGTCACCTTCTCAAAGAACTCAATAAGGTTTGTGAGGCACGACCTACCCTTCACAAAACCGTGCTGACTATCCCTAATCAAATTATTCCTTTCTCGGTGATTATAGATCCTATCTCTTATAATTCTTTCCAAAACTTTGCCCACAACAGAAGTAAGGCTCACCGGTCTATAATTACCAGGGTTGTCCCTACTCCCCTTCTTGAACAAGGGGACAACATTTGCTATCCTCCAGTCTTCTGGCACTCTTCCTGTAGACAATGACGACACAACGATCAAAGCCAAAGGCTCTGCAATCTCCTCTCTAGCCTCCCAGAGAATCCTAGGATAAATCCCATCCAGCCCACGGGACTTATCTATTTTTACCCTTTCCAGAATTGCTAACACCTCCTCCTTATGGACATCAATCCCATCCAGTCCAACAGCCTGCATCTCAGTACTCCCCTCGACAACACTGTCCCTCTCCTGTGTGAATACCGACGAAAAATATTCATTTAGTGCCTCTCCTATCTCTTCAGACTCCACGCACAACTTCCCACTACTGTCCTTGACTGGCCCTAATCTTACCCTAGTCATTCTTTTACTCCTGACATACCTGGAGAAGGATAGAGGGAGTTTACTCTGTATCTCACACCTTTGTGTACCTGTCCTGGGAGTGTTTGATGGGGACAGTGTAGAGGGAGCTTTACTCTGTATCTAACGCCGAGCTGTACCTGTCCTTGGAGTATTTGGTGGGGAAAGCGTAGAGGTAGCTTTATTCTGTATCTGACCTGTGCTATATCTGTCCTTGGAGTGTTTGATGAGGACAGTGTAGAGGGAGCTTTACTCTGTATCTAACCCCGTGCTGTACCTGTCCTGGGAATGTTTGATGAGGTTAGTGTGGATGGAGCTTTACTCTGTATCTAACCCCGTGCTGTACCTGTCCTGGGAGTGTTTGATGGGGACAGTGTAGAGGGAGCTTTATTCTGTATCTAACCCCGTGCTGTACCTGTCCTGGGAGTGTTTGATGGGGGACAGTGTAGAGGGATCTTTACTCTGTATCTAACCCCGTGCTGTCCCTGTCCTGGGAGTGTTTGATGGGGACAGTGTAGAGGGAGCTTTACTCTGTATCTAACCCCGTGCTGTACCTGTCCTGGGAGTGTTTGATGGGGGACAGTGTAGAGGGAGCTTTACTCTGTATCTCACCCCGTGCTGTACCTGTCCTGGGAGTGTTTGATGGGGACAGTGTAGAGGGAGCTTTATTCTGTATCTAACCCCGTGCTGTACCTGTCCTGGGAGTGTTTGATGGGGACAGTGTAGAGGGAGCTTTACTCTGTATCTAACCCCGTGCTGTACCTGTCCTGGGAGTGTTTGATGGGGACAGTGTAGAGGGAGCTTTACTCTGTATCTAACCCCGTGCTGTACCTGTCCTGGGAGTGTTTGATGGGGACAGTGTAGAGGGAGCTTTACTCTGTATCTAACCCCGTGCTGTAGCTGTCCTGGGAGTGTTTGATGGGGACAGTGTAGAGGGAGCTTTATTCTGTATCTACCCCCATGCTGTACCTGTCCTGGGAATGTTTGATGGGGACAGTGGAGAGGGAGCTTTTCTGTGTATCTCACCCCATGCTGTACCTATCATAGAACCATAGAACCACAGAAAATTACAGCTCAGAAACAGGCCTTTTGGCCCTTCTTGTCTGTGCCGAACCATTTTATGCCTAGTCCCACTGACCTGCACTTGGACCATATCCCTCCACACCCCTCTCATCCATGAACCCGTCCACGTTTTTCTTAAATTGTAAAAGTGACCCCCGCATTTACCACTTTATCCGGCAGCTCATTCCACACTCCCACCACTCTCTGCGTGAAGAAGCCCCCTCTAATATTCCCTTTAAACATTTCTCCTTTCACCCTTAACCCATGCCCTCTGGTCTTTTTCTCCCCGAGCCTCAGCGGAAAAAGCCTGCTTGCATTCACTCTATCTATACCCATCAAAATCTTATACACCTCTATCAAATCTCCCCTCAATCTTCTACGCTCCAGGGAATAAAGTCCCAACCTATTCAATCTCTCTCTGTAACTCAGCTTCTCAAGTCCCGGCAACATCCTTGTGAACCTTCTCTGCACTCTTTCAACCTTATTTACATCCTTCCTGTAACTAGGTGAGCAAAACTGTACACAATACTCCAAATTCGGCCTCACCAATGCCTTATATAACCTTACCATAACACTCCAACTTTTATACTCGATACTCCGATTTATAAAGGCCAATGTACCAAAGGCACTCTTTACGACCCTATCCACCTGTGACGTCACTTTTAAGGAATTCTGTACCTGTATTCCCAGATCCCTCTGTTCAACTGCACTTTTCAGAGTCCTACCATTTACCCTGTACGTTCTTCTTTGGTTTGTCCTTCCAAAGTGCAATATCTCACACTTGTCTGCGTTAAATTCCATTTGCCATTTTGGCAAATGGAATTTAGATGGAACTTTACTGAGTGACTGAGAGTGAGGAAGGTAGCTCGCAAACAGAGAAGGGTTATAGGCAGTGCAAGAGGGCAGGTGGACTGGGAACAGAGAACATAGAACATAGAACATTACAGCGCAGAACAGGCCCTTCGGCCCACGATGTTGCACCGACCAGTTAAAAAAAAAAACTGTGACCCTCCAACCTAAACCAATTTCTTTTCGTCCATGAACCTATCTACGGATCTCTTAAACGCCCCCAAACTAGGCGCATTTACTACTGATGCTGGCAGGGCATTCCAATCCCTCACCACCCTCTGGGTAAAGAACCTACCCCTGACATCGGTTCTATAACTACCCCCCCTCAATTTAAAGCCATGCCCCCTCGTGCTGGATTTCTCCATCAGAGGAAAAAGGCTATCACTATCCACCCTATCTAAACCTCTAATCATCTTATATGTTTCAATAAGATCCCCTCTTAGCCGCCGCCTTTCCAGCGAAAACAATCCCAAATCCCTCAGCCTCTCCTCATAGGATCTCCCCTCCATACCAGGCAACATCCTGGTAAACCTCCTCTGCACCCTCTCCAAAGCCTCCACATCCTTCCTGTAATGTGGGGACCAGAACTGCACACAGTACTCCAAGTGCGGCCGCACCAGAGTTGTGTACAGTTGCAACATAACGCTACGACTCCTAAATTCAATCCCCCTACCAATAAACGCCAAGACACCATATGCCTTCTTAACAACCTTATCTACTTGATTCCCAACTTTCAGGGATCTATGCACACATACACCTAGATCCCTCTGCTCCTCCACACTATTCAAAGTCCTCCCGTTAGCCCTATACTCAACACATCTGTTATTCCTACCAAAGTGAATTACCTCACACTTCTCCGCATTAAACTCCATCCGCCACCTCTCGGCCCAACTTTGCAACCTGTCTAAGTCTTCCTGCAAACTACGACACCCTTCCTCACTGTCTACCACACCACCGACTTTGGTGTCATCAGCAAATTTGCTAATCCACCCAACTATACCCTCATCCAGATCATTAATAAATATTACAAACAGCAGTGGCCCCAAAACAGATCCCTGAGGTACACCACTTGTAGGGGAGAGGTCAGACCATAGGATTGAGAGGTGTCTACTCTAATGCCAGGAGTATAGTGAATAAACAATTAGCTAAAGGAGGAGAGGGCTTGGGAGATGTTAGTAGCGCTTCAACAAACCGGGTCCAGATAAAGGCTGGCATAAAGACACTTTGCCTGAATGCACGAAGCATTCGAAACAAAGTAAATGAGTTGATGGCACAAATCCATACAAATGAATATGATCTAGTGTCCATCACAGAAACGTGGTTGCAGGGTGACCGGGACTGGGAACTGAATATACAGGGTTATCAGGCATTTAGGAAGGATAGACAGGTAGAAAAAGGAGGTGGGGTAGCTTTGTTAATAAAGGATAATATCAGGACAGTAGTGAGAGATGACATAGGCTCTAAGGAGCAAAACGTGGAATCGTTGTGGGTGGAGATAAGGAATAGTAGGGGGAGAAAGACACTGGTAGGCGTGGTCTATAGGCCCCCAAATAATAACTTCGAGGTGGGGAGGGCTATAAACAAGCAAATAATGGATGCGTGCAAAAGTGGAACGGCAATAATCATGGGGGATTTTAACCTACATATTGATTGGTCGACTCAAATTGGACGTGGAGGGCTTGAGGAAGAGTTCTTGGAATGCTGTCGGGATTGTTTCATTGAACAGTATGTTACAGAACCTACGAGAGAGCGAGCTATCCTGGATCTGGTTCTGTGCAATGAGACAGGTAGGATTAAGGATCTTCTTGTGAAGGATCCTCTTGGGATGAGTGATCATAATATGGTGGCATTTCTGATACAGATGGAGGGTGAGAAAGTAGGGTCCCAAACCAGTGTCCTCTGCTTGAACAGAGGGGAGTACGACAGGATGAGGGTGGAATTGGCTAATGTAGACTGGGCGAGCAGACTGGTAGGTAGGACAGCTGAGGAACAGTGGAGGATTTTTAAGGAGATTTTTTTAAGTACTCAGCAAAAATATATTCCGGTGATAAAGAAGGACTGTAAGAAAAAGGATAACCGGACGTGGATAACGAAGGAAATAAAGGAGAGTATTAAAATAAAATCAGATGCGTACAGAGTGGCCAAAAATAGTGGAGAATTAGTGGATTGGGAAAGCTTTAAAGAAAAACAAAGAACGACTAAGAAAGTGATTAAGAAAGGAAAGATAGATTATGAAACTAAACTAGCTCAAAATATAAAAAATGATAGTAAAAGTTTTTACAAGTATATAAAAAGGAATAGAGTGGCTCAAGTGAATGTTGGACCCTTGGAAGATGAGAGGGGGGATTTAATAGTGGAAAACGAGGAAATGGCTGAGACTTTAAATAAGTTCTTTGTGTCGGTCTTCACGGTGGAAGACACAAATAGTTTGCCGAATATTAGAGATCAAGAGTTGGTGGGAGGGGAGGTCCTTAATACAATTACTGTTACTAAGGAGGTGGTGCTTGGTAGACTAATAGGACTGAAGGTAGACAAGTCCCCGGGCCCGGATGGAATGCATCCCAGGGTACTGAAAGAAATGGCTGAGGTAATAGCAGATGCGTTAGTAGTAATTTATCAAAATTCGCTGGACTCTGGGGTAGTGCCGGCTGACTGGAAAACAGCTACTGTTACGCCGCTGTTTAAAAAAGGAAGTAGACAAAAGGCGGGTAACTACAGGCCGGTTAGCTTAACGTCCGTAGTTGGGAAGATGCTAGAGTCCATTATTAAAGAGGAAATAACAGAGCACCTGAATAAGAATGGTTCGATCAAGCAGACGCAGCATGGATTCATGAAGGGAAAGTCGTGTTTGACGAATCTACTGGACTTTTATGAAGATGTCACTCGTGCGGTTGACAGAGGGGAACCGGTGGATGTGGTGTTTTTAGATTTCCAGAAGGCGTTCGATAAGGTGCCTCACAAAAGATTGCTGCAGAAGATTGGCGTACACAGAGTTAGGGGTAAGGTGTTGGCGTGGATTGGGGATTGGCTATCTAACAGGAAGCAGAGAGTTGGGTAAAATGGGTGCTTTTCTGGTTGGCAGTTGGTGACCAGTGGCGTGCCGCAGGGATCGGTGCTGGGGCCTCAATTGTTTACCATTTACATAGATGATCTGGAGGAGGGGACTGAATCTAGGGTATTCAAGTTTGCTGATGACACGAAGGTGAGTGGGAAAGCGAATTGCGTGGAGGACACGGAAAGTCTGCAGAGAGATTTGGATAGGCTGAGCGAGTGGGCGAGGATCTGGCAGATGGAATATAACATTAGCAAATGTGAGGTCATCCACTTTGGAAGAAATAATAGTAAATTGGAATATTATTTAAATGGAGAAAAATTACATCGTGCGACTGTGCAGAGGGACCTGGGGGTCCTTGTGCACGAATCGCAAAAACTCAGTCTGCAGGTGCAGCAGGTGATCAAGAAGGCGAATGGAATGTTGGCCTTTATCGCGAGGGGGATAGAATATAAAAGCAGGGAGGTCTTGCTGCAATTGTACAAGGCACTGGTGAGGCCGCAACTGGAGTACTGTGTGCAGTTTTGGTCTCCTTATTTGCGAAAGGATATATTGGCCTTGGAGGGAGTGCAGAGAAGGTTCACCAGGTTGATACCGGAGATGAGGGGTGTAGCTTATGAGGAGAGATTGAACAGATTGGGTCTGTACTCGTTGGAGTTTAGAAGGATGAGGGGTGATCTTATAGAGACATATAAGATAATGAAGGGGCTGGATAGGGTAGAGGTGGAGAGATTCTTTCCACTTAGAAGGGAAACCAGAACTAGAGGGCACAGCCTCAAAATAAGGGGGGGCCGGTTCAGAACAGAGTTGAGGGGGAACTTCTTCTCTCAGAGGGTAGTGAATCTCTGGAATTCTCTGCCCATTGAAGTGGTGGAGGCTTCCTCGTTGAATATGTTTAAATCACGGGTAGATAGTTTTCTGATCGATAAGGGAATTAGGGGATATGGGGAGCAGGCGGGTAAGTGGAACTGATTCGCTTCAGATCAGCCATGATCTTGTTGAATGGCAGGGCAGGCTCGAAGGGCCAGATGGCCTACTCCTGCTCCTATTTCTTATGTTCTTATGTTCTTATGTTCTTACTCTGTATCTAACCCCGTGCTGTACCTGTCCTGGGAGTGTTTGATGGGGACAGTGTAGAGGGAGCTTTACTCTGTATCTAACCCCGTGCTGTACCTGTCCTGGGAATGTTTGATGGGGACAGTGTAGAGGGAGCTTTACTCTGTATCTAACCCCGTGCTGTACCTGTCCTGGGAGTGTTTGATGGGGACAGTGTAGAGGGAGCTTTTCTGTGTATCTAACCCCGTGCTGTACCTGTCCTGGAGTGTTTGATGGGAAATTGTGGGGGGAGCTTTACTCTGTATCTCACCCAGTGGTGTTCCCGTCCTGGGAATGTTTGATGAGGTTAGTGTAGATGGAGCTTTACTCTATATCTAACCCCGTGCTGTACCTGTCCTGGGAGTGTTTGATGGGGACAGTGTCGAGGGAGCTTTACTCTGTATCTAACCTCATGCTCTACCTGTCCTTGGAGTGTTTGATGGGGGAACAGTGTCGAGGGAGCTTTACGCTGTATCTAACCTCATGCTGTACCTGTCCTGGGAGCATTTGATGGGGACAGTGTAGAGGGAGCTTTACTCTGTATCTAACCCCGTGCTGTACCTGTCCTGGGAGTGTTTGATGGAGACAGTGTAGAGGGAGCTTTACTCTGTATCTAACCCCGTGCTGTACCTGTCCTGGGAGTGTTTGATGGGGACAGTGTAGAGGGAGCTTTACTCTGTATCTAACCCCGTGCTGTACCTTGATTTCTCGAGGAATTAAGGGCTATGGGGAGAGAGCGGGTAAATGGAGTTGAAATCAACCATGATTGAATGGTGGAGTGGACTCGATGGGCCGAATGGCCTTACTTCCGCTCCTATGTCTTATGGTCTTATGGTCTTATGTACCTGTCCTGGGAGTGTTTGATGGGGGACAGTGTAGAGGGAGCTTTACTCTGTATCTAACCCCGTGCTGTACCTGTCCTGGGAGTGTTTGATGGGGACAGTGTAGAGGGAGCTTTACTCTGTATCTAACCCCGTGCTGTACCTGTCCTGGGAGTGTTTGATGGGGATAGTCAGAGTGCAATGTGAATGCTGCAATTCACTCTCTCTGACCCGAGTGGAAAACACAGAAACATAGAAAAACTACAGCACAAACAGGCCCTTCGGCCCACAGGTTGTGCCGAACACATCCCTGCCTTCTAGACCTACCTATAACCCTCCATCCTATTAAGTCCCATGTACTCATCCAGGAGACTCTTAAAAGATCCTATTGAGTTTGCCTCCACCACCACTGACGGCAGCCGATTCCACTCGCCCAACACCCCCTGTGTGAAAAACTTCCCCCTAACATTTCCCCTGTACCTACCCTCCAGCACCTTAAACCTGTGTCCTCTCGTAGCAGACATTTCCACCCTGGGAAAAAGCCTCTGAGAGTCCACCCGATCTATGCCTCTCAACATCTTATACACCTCTATTAGGTCTCCTCTCATCCTACGTCCCTCCAAGGAGAAAAGACCGAGCTCCCTCAGCCTATCCTCATAAGGCATGCCACTCAATCCAGGCAACATCCTTGTAAATCTCCTCTGCACCCTTTCAATCATTTCCACATCGTTCCTATCGTGAGGTGACCAGAACTGAGCACAGTACTCCAAGTGGGGTCTGACGAGGGTCTTATACAGCAGCATCATTATCCCCGCACATCCTGAAATGTAACAGTTTGCCCTCAGTGCAGAGAATATTTTTACAGAGTCTGAATGCAGTCGCTGTGTGATGGTCCCACCCTCACTGTGGCCAGTTCTCTGCAATGTCACAATGTGCTGATGCAATGTTAGTGCAAGTTCCTCATTGGGTCAAGATACACTACTACACAGCTCCAAATATCCTGATACATAGTCCTGGATACACTACTACACAGCTCCAAATATCCTGATACACAGCCCTGTATACACTTATACACAGCCCTTTATACACTTATACACAGCCCTGTATACAGATAAATACAGCCCTGGATAGACTTATATACAGCCCTGTATAAACTTATACACAGCCCTGTATACAGTTAAATACAGCCCTGTATACATTAAATACAGCCCTGTATACACTTATACACAGCCCTGTATACAGTTAATTACAGCCTTGTATACAGTTAAATACAGCCCTGTATACACTTATACACAGCCCTGTATAGAGTTAATTACAGCCCTGTATACAGTTAAATACAGCCCTGTACACACTTATACACAGCCCTGTACACAGTTAATTACAGCCCTGTATACAGTTAAATACAGCCCTGTATACACTTATACACAGCCCTGTATAGAGTTAATTACAGCCCTGTATACAGTTAAATACAGCCCTGTACACACTTATACACAGCCCTGTACACAGTTAATTACAGCCCTGTATACAGTTAAATACAGCCCTGTATACACTTATACACAGCCCTGTATACAGTTAAATACAGCCCTGTATACACTTATGCACAGCCTTGGATACACATATACACAGCCCTCAATACACTTACACACAGCCCTGTATACAGTTAAATACAGCCCTGTATACATTAAATACAGCCCTGTATACACTTATACACAGCCCTGTATACAGTTAATTACAGCCTTGTATACAGTTAAATACAGCCCTGTATACACTTATACACAGCCCTGTATAGAGTTAATTACAGCCCTGTATACAGTTAAATACAGCCCTGTACACACTTATACACAGCCCTCTATACAGTTATACACAGCCCTCTGTACAGTTATACACCGAACTCTATACAGTTATACACAGCCCTCTGTACAGTTATACACAACCCTCTGTACAGTTATACACAGCCCTCTGTACAGTTATACACAGCCCTCTGTACAGTTATACACAGCCCTCTGTACAGTTATACACAGCCCTCTATACAGTTATACACAGCCCTCTGTACAGTTATACACAACCCTCTGTACAGTTATACACAGCCCTCTGTACAGTTATACACAGCCCCCTGTACAGTTATACACAGCCCTCTGTACAATTATACACAGCCCTCTGTACAGTTATACACAACCCTCTGTACAGTTATACACAGCCCTCTGTACAGTTATACACAGCCCTCTGTGCAGTTATACACAGCCCTCTATACAGTTATACACAGCCCTCTTTGCACTTGCCAGTGGAAAGCAGGTTCGCTGTGAAGTCGGCAGAGTGGACCAATGTCAATACTGTCCATTAGGGATTGGACTGAATCAACTCTCAACAGGATTTGCGAATCCCGCTCATCACCTCCAGCCAGAAAGGACAGATCCAGTTGCAAATACCTGCTGCCCCTCACCTGGTGCCCGGTCTCTCATCTGGTGCCCTGTCCCTCACCTGGTGCCCTGTCTCTCACCTGGTGCCCTGTCTCTCACCTGGAGCCCTGTCCCTCACCTGGTGCCCTGTCCCTCACCTGGTGCCCTGTCCCTCACCTGGTGCCCTGTCTCTCACCTGGTGCCCTGTCTCTCACCTGGTGCCATGTCCCACACCTGGTCCCCTATCCCTCACCTGGTGCCCTGTCCCTCACCTGGTGCGCTGTCCCTCACCTGGTGACCTGTCTCTCACCTGGTGCCCCTGACCTGGTGCCCTGTCCCTCACCTGGTCCCATGTCCCTCACCTCGTGCCCTGCCCCTCACCTGGTGCCCGGTCTCTCACCTGGTGCCCTGTCTCTCACCTGGTGCCATGTCCCTCACCTGGTGCCCTGCCCCTCACCTGGTGCCCTGTCCCTCACCTGGTGCCATGTCCCTCACCTGGTCCCCTGTCCCTCACCTGGTGCCATGTCTCTCACCTGGTCCCCTATCCCTCACCTGGTGCCCTGCCCCTCACCTGGTGACCTGTCTCTCACCTGGTGCCCCTGACCTGGTCCCCTGTCCCTCACCTGGTGCCCTGTCCCTCACCTGGTGCCCGGTCTCTCACCTGGTGCCCGGTCTCTCACCTGGTGCCCTGGTGCTCTCTGGCCTTTGCCTGCCAGTGCAGTTCCCTAAGGATGTTCCTGCAGGAACAGGATGATTGCACGAACTGTGAAGACAGTTATCTCAGAACAACATTCGTCTCACTCTCAACAATAAACAAGGGAGCTTAAAATAGACGGAGAGAAGCGCGAAACCACAGATGAACTGTTCTGTTGAAAGAAGGCTTGTGGGATATCTCAGCTGTCGGTTTTCAACTGATAGAACACAACGCCTGTCAGAATTGTCAGTGCATGCAGAATCTGTCAATAGATACGGCCCTCCGATCAAACACCAAATAAGAACCACACTGAGGGAACAGAAAACTCCCAAACTGGGAAATTCACAGCTCTCCCACAGGGAGGAAAAAGCTAAACAAATACCCCAGTGAGAGTCAGTGTGTGTGGGACCCGTACCCCAGTGAGAGTCAGTGTGTGTGGGACCCGTACCCCAGTGAGAGTCAGTGTGTGTGGAACCTGTACCCCAGTGAGAGTCAGTGTGTGTGGGACCCGTACCCCAGTGAGAGTCAGTGTGTGTGGAACCCGTACCCCAGTGAGAGTCAGTGTGTGTGGAACCCGTACCCCAGTGAGAGTCAGTGTGTGTGGAACCCGTACCCCAGTGAGAGTCAGTGTGTGTGGAACCCGTACCCCAGTGAGAGTCAGTGTGTGTGGGACCCGTACCCCAGTGAGAGTCAGTGTGTGTGGAACCCGTACCCCAGTGAGAGTCAGTGTGTGTGGAACCCGTACCCCAGTGAGAGTCAGTGTGTGTGGGACCCGTACCCCAGTGAGAGTCAGTGTGTGTGGGACCCGTACCCCAGTGAGAGTCAGTGTGTGTGGAACCCGTACCCGAGTGAGAGTCAGTGTGTGTGGGACCCGTACCCCAGTGAGAGTCAGTGTGTGTGGAACCCGTACCCCAGTGAGAGTCAGTGTGTGTGGGACCCGTACCCCAGTGAGAGTCAGTGTGTGTGGAACCCGTACCCCAGTGAGAGTCAGTGTGTGTGGAACCCGTACCCCAGTGAGAGTCAGTGTGTGTGGAACCCGTACCCCAGTGAGAGTCAGTGTGTGTGGAACCCGTACCCCAGTGAGAGTCAGTGTGTGTGGAACCCGTACCCCAGTGAGAGTCAGTGTGTGTGGAACCCGTACCCCAGTGAGAGTCAGTGTGTGTGGAACCCGTACCCCAGTGAGAGTCAGTTTGTGTGGAACCCGTACCCCAGTGAGAGTCAGTGTGTGTGGGACCCGTACCCCAGTGAGAGTCAGTGTGTGTGGAACCCGTACCCCAGTGAGAGTCAGTGTGTGTGGGACCCGTACCCCAGTGAGAGTCAGTGTGTGTGGGACCCGTACCCCAGTGAGAGTCAGTGTGTGTGGGACCCGTACCCCAGTGAGAGTCAGTGTGTGTGGGACCCGTACCCCAGTGAGAGTCAGTGTGTGTGGGACCCGTACCCCAGTGAGAGTCAGTGTGTGTGGGACCCGTACCCCAGTGAGAGTCAGTGTGTGTGGGACCCGTACCCCAGTGAGAGTCAGTGTGTGTGGGACCCGTACCCCAGTTTGAGTCAGTGTGTGTGGGACCCGTACCCCAGTGAGAGTCAGTGTGTATGGGACCCGTACCCCAGTGAGAGTCAGTGTGTGTGGGACCCGTACCCCAGTGAGAGTCAGTGTGTGTGGAACCCGTACCCCAGTGAGAGTCAGTGTGTGTGGAACCCGTACCCCAGTGAGAGTGTGTGTGTGGAACCCGTACCCCAGTGAGAGTCAGTGTGTGTGGAACCCGTACCCCAGTGAGAGTGTGTGTGTGGGACCCGTACCCCAGTGAGAGTCAGTGTGTGTGGAACCCGTACCCCAGTGAGAGTCAGTGTGTGTGGAACCCGTACCCCAGTGAGAGTCAGTGTGTGTGGAACCCGTACCCAGTGAGAGTGTGTGTGTGGGACCCGTACCCCAGTGAGAGTCAGTGTGTGTGGAACCCGTACCCCAGTGAGAGTCAGTGTGTGTGGAACCCGTACCCCAGTGAGAGTCAGTGTGTGTGGGACCCGTACCCCAGTGAGAGTCAGTGTGTGTGGAACCCGTACCCCAGTGAGAGTCAGTGTGTGTGGGACCCGTACCCCAGTGAGAGTCAGCGTGTGTGGGACCCGTACCCCAGTGAGAGTCAGCGTGTGTGGGACCCGTACCCCAGTGAGAGTCAGTGTGTGTGGAACCCGTACCCCAGTGAGAGTCAGTGTGTGTGGGACCCGTACCCCAGTGAGAGTCAGTGTGTGTGGAACACGTACCCCAGTGAGAGTCAGTGTGTGTGGAACCCGTACCCCAGTGAGAGTCAGTGTGTGTGGGACCCGTACCCCAGTGAGAGTCAGTGTGTGTGGAACACGTACCCCAGTGAGAGTCAGTGTGTGTGGAACCCGTACCCCAGTGAGAGTCAGTGTGTGTGGAACCCGTACCCCAGTGAGAGTCAGTGTGTGTGGAACCCGTACCCCAGTGAGAGTCAATGTGTGTGGAACCCGTACCCCAGTGAGAGTCAGTGTGTGTGGGACCCGTACCCCAGTGAGAGTCAGTGTGTGTGGGACCTGTATCCCAGTGAGAGTCAGTGTGTGTGGGACCCGTACCCCAGTGAGAGTCAGTGTGTGTGGGACCCGTACCCCAGTGAGAGTCAGTGTGTGTGGGACCCGTACCCCAGTGAGAGTCAGTGTGTGTGGGACCCGTACCCCAGTGAGAGTCAGTGTGTGTGGGACCCGTACCCCAGTGAGAGTCAGTGTGTGTGGGACCCGTACCCCAGTGAGAGTCAGTGTGTGTGGAACCCGTACCCCAGTGAGAGTCAATGTGTGTGGAACCCGTACCCCAGTGAGAGTCAGTGTGTGTGGGACCCGTTCCCCAGTGAGAGTCAGTGTGTGTGGGACCCGTACCCCAGTGAGAGTCAATGTGTGTGGGACCCGTACCCCAGTGAGAGTCAGTGTGTGTGGGACCCGTACCCCATTGAGAGTCAGTGTGTGTGGGACCCGTACCCCAGTGAGAGTCAGTGTGTGTGGAACCCGTACCCCAGTGAGAGTCAGTGTGTGTGGAACCCGTACCCCAGTGAGAGTCAGTGTGTGTGGGACCCGTACCCCAGTGAGAGTCAGTGTGTGTGGAACCCGTACCCCAGTGAGAGTCAGTGTGTGTGGAACCCGTACCCCAGTGAGGGTCAGTGTGTGTTGGGAGTTAAGAGTGTGTTTTGATTTCTCTCTACAGGAGGCTCTCTCTGTTGTGAGTGAGGACCAGGCTCTCTATGAATCTTCCTTCGCTGCCTCGCACCTGATGAAGACGGAGATTGGTGATTACAGTGGGAAAGGGAGTCCAGAGATTGTCGAGCAAGACTGGAGCAGTCCAAGCAGCCGGGTGACGGTGAAGCGGGAGGTGGAACAGGTGAACGGAACAAGGTATGGTTGACCAGCTCCATCTGTGATCCTGACCTTCACTCGACTGAATTCCTCCCTCACCTGATCCCTAAACTATACAAATGGCTGGAGTTTCCGTATCCCTCGGTTAGACCCACACTGGGAGCACTGTGCACAGTTCCAGTCTCCGTATCCCTCGGTTAGACCCACACTGGGAGCACGGTGCACAGTTCCAGTCTCCGTATCCCTCGGTTAGACCACACTGGGAGCACTGTGCACAGTTCCGGTCTCCGTATCCCTCGGTTAGACCCACACTGGGAGCACTGTGCACAGTTCCAGTCTCCGTATCCCTCGGTTAGACCCACACTGGGAGCACTGTGCACAGTTCCACTCTCCGTATCCCTCGGTTAGACCCACACTGGGAGCACTGTGCACAGTTCCAGTCTCCGTATCCCTCGGTTAGACCCACACTGGGAACACTGTGCACAGTTCCAGTCTCCGTATCCCTCAGTTAGACCCACACTGGGAGCACGGTGCACAGTTCCGGTCTCCATATCCCTCGGTTAGACCCACACTGGGAGCACCGTGCACAGTTCCGGTCTCCCTGTCCCTCGGTTAGACCCACACTGGGAGCACTGTGCACAGTTCCAGTCTCCATATGCCTCAGTTCGACCGCACGAGGAGCACCGTGCACAGTTCCAGTCTCCATGTCCCTCGGTTAGACCCACAGTGGGAGCACTCTTTACAGTTCCGGTCTCCCGATCCCTCGGTTAGACCACACTGGGAGCACTGTGCATAGTTCCAGTCTCCGTCTCCCTCGGTTCGACCACACTGGGAGCACTGTGCACAGTTCCAGTCTCCCTATCCCCTCGGGTTAGACCCACACTGGGAGCACTGTGCACAGTTCCACTCTCCGTATCCCTCGGTTAGACCCACACTGGGAGCACTGTGCACAGTTCCAGTCTCCATATCCCTCAGTTCGACCGCACTAGGAGCACCGTGCACAGTTCCGGTCTCCCTGTCCCTCGGTTAGACCACACTTGGAGCACTGTTTACAGTTCCGGTCTCCCGATCCCTCGGTTAGACCGCACTGGGAGCACCGTGCACAGTTCTGGTCTCCATATCCCTCGGTTAGGCCCACAGTGGGAGCACTGTGCACAGTTCCAGTCTCCGTATCCCTCGGTTAGACCACACTCGGAGCATTGTGCACAGTTCCAGTCTCCATACCCCTCGGTTAGACCACACTGGGAGCACCGTGCACAGTTTCGGTCTCCGTATCCCTTGGTTAGACCACACTGGGAGCACCGTGCACAGTTCCAGTCTCCATATCCCTCAGTTAGACCACGCTGGGAGCACCGCACACAGATCCGGTCTCCGTATCCCTCAGTTAGACCACACTGGGAGCACCGTG
>NW_027590853.1:77500-100000 GCF_964213995.1 Mustelus asterias
GTGGTCTCGGTGATCTGGTGGTCTTGGTGATCTGGTGGTCTCAGTGATCTGGTGGTCTTGGTGATCTGGTGATCACAGTGATCTGGTGGTCTCAGTGATCCAGTGGTCTCTGTGTTCTGGCAGTCTTGGTGATCTGGTGGTCTTGGTGATCTGGTGATCTCAGTGATCTGCCGGTCTCGGTGATCTGGTGGTCTTGGTGATCTGGTGGTCTCGGTGATCTGCCCGTCTTGGTGATCTGGTGGTCTCGGTGATCTGCTCGTCTTGGTGATCTGGTGGTCTCGGTGATCTGGTGGTCTCGGTGATCTGGTGATCTCAGTGATCGGCTGGTCTCGGTGATCTGCTGGTCTCGGTGATCTGCTGGTCTCGGTGATCTGCTGGTCTCGGTGATCTGCTGGTCTCGGTGATCTGCGCCATTGTCCCATTGCTCTCTGCGGGATCCTGCCATGCCTGTATTTGTTGCTGAATTTTCTTTATTCCATCAGTGACCCCCCACCTCAAAGAAGCTCACTGATTGGCTGCGGGAAGAGTTCGGGACATCCCGTGGGGTGTTGGAGGGGTGGGGGTGCGGGGGGTTGGGGGTGCGGAGGGGGGAGGTGCGGGGTGGGTGGGAGATGGGCGCACACTGGGGTAAGTGGTGGTTCAGGGCCGGCCGGGGTGATGAGGGTGTGTGGGGGTGCGGGGGGGTGGGGGGGTGTGGGGCGTGGGGTGATGGGAGGTGGGGGGATGGGGGGGTGTGGGGGGTGCGGGGGGTGGAGGGGTGTGGGGAGGTGGTGGGATGGGGGTGTGTGGGGGGTGGGGGTGTGGTGGTGTGGGGGGGTGGGGAGTGTGGGGGTATGGGAGTGTGTGGGGGGTGGGGGGATGGGGATGTGTGGGGAGGTGGGGGGCTGGGGGTGTGGGGAGGGGTGGGGGGATGGGGGTGTGTGGGGGAGGGGTGGGGGGATGGGGGTGTGTGGCGGGTTGGGGGTGTGTGGGGTGTGGGGAGATGGGGATGTGGGGGGGGTGGGGGGATGGGGGTGTGGGGGGGTGGGGGGATGGGGGTGTGGGGGGCGTGGGGGGATGGGGGTGTGGGGGGGGTGGGGGGATGGGTGTGTGTGGGAGGATGGGGTGCGTGGGGGGTGGGGAGATGGGGGGGTGGGGAGAGCGGGTGTGGGGGGGTGGGGGGATGGGGGGTGGGGGGATGGGGGTGTGTGGGGGTGGGTGTATGGGGGTGTGTGGGGTGTGTGTGGGGGGGGGTGTGGGAGGTGTGGGGGGGTGCGGGGATGGGGGTGTGTGGGGTGTGTGTGGGGAGTGCGGGGATGGGGGTGTGTGGGGATGTGATGGGAGGTGGGGAGATGGGGGGTGTGGGGGGTGCGGGGATGGGGGTGTGGGGGGGTGGGGGGATGGGGGTGTGGGGGGGGGTGGGGGGATGGGGGTGTTGGGGGGGATGGGGGTGTGGGGGGGTGGGAGGATGGGGGTGTGTGGGGGGTGGGGGGATGGGAGTGTGAGGGGGGTGCGGGGATGGGGGTGTGTGGGGGGGTGTGTGGGCGTGGGAGGGTGGGGGGTGTGGGGTTGGGGGGGTGTGGGTGTGTGGGGGGTTGGGGGGATGGGGGTGTGTGGGGAGGTGGGGGGATGGGGGGTGTGGGGGTTGGGGAGGTGGAGGGATGGGGGTGTGTGGGGGGTGGGGGGATGGGGGCGTGTGGGGGTGTGGGGGGGTGGGGGGTGGGCGTGTGTGGGGTGCGGGCGTGGGGGTGTGTGGGGGGTTGGGGGATGGGGGTGTGGGGGGGTGCGGGGATGGGGGTGTGTGGGGGGTTGGGGGATGAGTGTGTGTGGGGGGATGGGCGTGTGTGGGGTGCGGGCGTGGGTGTGTGTGGGGGGTGGGGGGATGGGGGTGTGTGGGGGTTGGGGGATGGGGGTGTGTGGGGGTGGGGGGATGGGGGTGTGTGGGGGGTGGGTGTGTGTGGGGGTGTGGGGGGGTGGGGTGCGGGGGTGGGAGGTGGGGGGGGGACGGGGGGGAGGGGGGAGGGGGGGAGGGGGCGAGGGGGGAGAGGGGGGAGGGGATCGGTTCCGGGTGGCCTGGACTCTGGAACTGGGGAATGGGGAAAAGCAAAGATGTTGCGATGAAACTTCTGATATCCTTTAATCAGAATCCCGACAGAACGAGACCATTCTGTCCATCGGCTGTGATTCCCTGACAGAGCCAGGGCCCGTTCCCCATCACTGTGCGGATTTACCCTGCTGATCCCTCTGACTCACACAGCTTTGGACACAAAGGGACGATTCAGATTAAAATAAACACTGCGGATGCTGGAATCTGAAACAAAAACAGAAAATGCTGGAAAGTTCCAGAAGAGCTTAGACGCAGGGTCACCCAGACTCAGAACATTGTCGCCATTCTCTCTCCACAGAGGCTCTCAGACTCGCTCAGATTTTCCAGCATTTTCTGTTTTTGTGCAAAGGGGCAATTTAACGTGGCCTTTCTGCCTAACAGCACGTCTTTTAGACTGTGGGAGGAGACTGGAGCATCCGGAGGAAACCCACGCAGAGACGGGGAGAATGTGCAGACTCTGCACAGACAGTGACCCGAGCTGGGAATCGAACCCGGGTTTTCTCTCCTTTGATTCTCTCCATCCCATTGAATCCACCTTGGTTGACAGATCCATTTGGGACATTCTCAATCCCCCCGCTCCCCCACTCCCTCTCCCTGCACCCTCCACCCTCCCACCCCCACCGCCTCTCCTCTTCAATGTCCTTCGACAGTTATCTGATTGCCTATTGCCTCTGGAGGGGGGAAGTTGTCTTTGCCCTAGATATTAGCCCCCCTCCTCCCCGTTACGGTAAATGCCCCCTCCCCCGTACACTCACACATGGTTGGATCAGCTGAGGGTTGGAGCTGGGTCTGGTTTTGCTTTGACTCACACCCCCATTTCCCTCCCCTCTCTCTCTCTCTCTCTGCAGACCCGTGTGTGTGGAGTCAGGACCATGTCAGGCAATGGCTGGACTGGGCAGTGAAGGAATATACTCTCTCCGACATTGACAGCACTCTCTTCCAGAACATCGATGGCAAGGAGCTCTGCAAGCTCACCAAGGATGACGTGATGCGTCTAACCACAACTTACAACGCCGAGATCCTCCTCTCCCATCTCAACTATCTCCGAGAGAGTAAGTCTGTCCTCTCACCCTGCAGCAGGGCGGGAGGAGGAGGGAGGTGCAATGGGTATCAGGGGGCAAACTCTCTGCTGGTTGGAGTCATACCTGGCACACAGGAAGATGGTTGTGGTTGTGGAGGGTCAGTCATCTCAGCTCCAGGACCTCTCCGCAGGGGTCCCTCAGGGGAGTGTCCGAGGCCCAACAATCTTCAGCTGCTTCATCAATCACCTTCCCTCCATCATAAGGTCAGAAGTGGGGATGTTCGCTGATGATTGCACAATGTTCAGCACCATTCACCACTCCTCAGATACTGAAGCAGTCCATGTTCAAATGCAGCAAGATCTGGACAATATCCAGGCTCGGGCTGACAAGTGGCAAATAACATTCACACCACACACATGCCAGGCAATGACCATCACCAATAAGAGACACTCTAACCATCGCCCCTTAATATTCAATAGTGTCACCGTCACTGAATCCCCACTATCAACATCCTGGGGGTCACCATCACTGAAACCCCCACTATCAACATCCTGGGGGGTCACCATCACTGAATCCCCCACTATCAACATCCTGGGGGGTCACCATCACTGAATCCCCCACTATCAACATCCTGGGGGTCACCATCACTGAATCCCCCACTATCAACATCCTGGGGGTTACCATCACTGAATCCCCCACTGTCAACATCCTGGGGGGTTACCATCACTGAATCCCCCACTATCAACATCCTGGGGGTCACCATCACTGAATCCCCCACTATCAACATCCTGGGGGTTACCATCACTGAATCCCCCACTGTCAACATCCTGGGGGGTTACCATCACTGAATCCCCCACTATCAACATCCTGGGGGTTACCATCACTGAATCTCCCACTGTCAACATCCTGGGGGTTACCATCACTGAAACCCCCACTGTCAACATCCTGGGGGTTCCCATCACTGAAACCCCCACTGTCAACATCCTGGGGGTTCCCATCACTGAATCCCCCACTATCAACATCCTGGGGGTCACCATCACTGAATCCCCGACTATCAACATCCTGGGGGTCACCATCACTGAATCCCCCACTATCAACATCCTGGGGGTCACCATCACTGAATCCCCGACTATCAACATCCTGGGGGTCACCATCACTGAATCCCCCACTGTCAACATCCTGGGGGTCACCATCACTGAATCCCCCACTGTCAACATCCTGGGGGTCACCATTGACCAGAAACTGAGCTGGACCCAGCCGTATAAATACTGTGGCTCCCAGAGCAGGTCAGAGGCTGTGAGTGTGGTTCCCAGTTAGGTGTATTGGCCATGCTAAATTCTCCCTCAGTGTACCCGAGCAGGTGCCGGACTAGGGTATTTTCATAGTAACTTCATTGCAGTGTTAATGTAAGCCTACTTGTGACACTAATAAATGAAAAGAAGCTCGTCACCATCCAGGACAAAGCAGCCCCGCTCGATCGACACGCTAACCACAAACACTCACTCCCTCCCCCACCGACGCACAGTGACAGCCGTGTGTACCGTCTACAAGATGCACTGCAGCGACTCACCAAGGCTCCTTAGGCAGCACCTTCCAAACCCACCACCTCCACCATCTAGAAGGACAAGGGCAGCAGATACCTGGGAACACCCCCACCTGGAGGCTCCCCTCCGAGTCACTCACCATCCCGACTTGGAAATATATCGGCTGTTCCTTCACTGTCGCTGGGTCTGAATCCAGGAACTCCCTCCCTAACAGCACTGTGGGTGGACTTCCACTACCACCCAGAGGTTCTCATCTCAAAAAGGTAAGAACAAAAGCTGAAACAGGTTTAGTTATTTATCAATGTTTATTTATTAGTGTCACAAGTAAGGCTAAAATTAACACTGCAATGAAGTTACTGTGAAATTCCCCAAGTCACCACACACCGGCGCCTGTTCGGGTACACTGAGGGAGAATTTAGCATGGCCAATGCACCCTAACCAGCACGTCTTTCGGACTGTGGGAGGAAACCGGAGCACCCGGAGGAAACCCACGCAAACATGGGGAGAATGTGCAGAGTCCACACAGACAGTGACCCGAGCCGGGAATCAAACCCAGGTCCCTGGTGCTGTGAGGCAGCAGTGCTAATCACTGTGCCACCCCAAGGGGTGAGGGATGTGTTTGTATGTGTTGTCGTGTTAGTGTCAGAGGTTATCAATCTCTATGAAGAGATGACAATGTGACCACGTGTGTTACAGTCAGTGAGCACGTGTGTTACAGTCAGTGAGCATGCATGTTACAATCAGTGAGCAGGTGTGTTACAGTCAGTGAGCACGTGTGTTACAGTCAGTGAGCATGCATGTTACAATCAGTGAGCAGGTGTGTTACAGTCAGTGAGCACGTGTGTTACAGTCAGTGAGCATGCATGTTACAATCAGTGAGCAGGTGTGTTACAGTCAGTGAGCACGTGTGTTACAGTCAGTGAGCATGCATGTTACAATCAGTGAGCAGGTGTGTTACCGTCAGTAAGCATGCATGTTACAATCAGTGAGCAGGCGTGTTACAGTCAGTGAGTAGGTGTGTGACAGTCAGTGAGCACATGTGTTACAGTCAGTGAACACGTGTGTTAAAGTCAGTGAGCGCGCGTGTTACAGTCAGTGAGCACATGTGTTACAGTCAGTGAGCACGCATGTTACAGTCAGTGAGCAGGTGTGTTACAGTCAGTGAGCACACGTGTTACAGTCAGTGAGCACGCATGTAACAGTCAGTGAGCATGCGTGTTACAGTCAATGAGCATGTGTGTTACAGTCAGTGAGCACGCGTGTTACAGTCAGTGAGCACGTGTGTTACAGTCAGTGAGCACGTGTGTTACAGTCAGTGAGCATGCGTGTTACAGTCAATGAGCACGTGTGTTACAGTCAGTGAACACATGTGTTACAGTCAGTGAGCATATGTGTGACAGTCAGAGAGCAGGTGTGTTACAGTCAGTGAGCAGGTGTGTTACAGTCAGTGAGCACGCGTGTTGCTGTCAGTGAGCATGTGTGTTACAGTCAGTGAGAAAGAGTGTTACAGTCAGTGAGCAGGTGTGTTACAGTCAGTGAGCAGGGTGTTACAGTCAGTGAGCACGCGTGTTACAGTCAGTGAGCACGCGTGTTGCAGTCAGTGAGCATATGTGTTACAGTCAGAGAGTAGGTGTGTTACAGTCAGTGAGCAGGGTGTTACAGTCAGTGAGCACGCATGTTACAGTCAATGAGCACGCGTGTTACAGTCAGTGAGCATATGTGTTACAGTCAGAGAGCAGGTGTGTTACAGTCAGTGAGCACGCGTGTTGCTGTCAGTGAGCATGTGTGTTACAGTCAGTGAGAAAGAGTGTTACAGTCAGTGAGCAGGTGTGTTACAGTCAGTGAGCAGGGTGTTACAGTCAGTGAGCACGCGTGTTACAGTCAGTGAGCACACGTGTTGCTGTCAGTGAGCATGTGTGTTACAGTCAGTGAGAAAGAGTGTTACAGTCAGTGAGCAGGTGTGTTACAGTCAGTGAGCAGGGTGTTACAGTCAGTGACCACGCGTGTTACAGTCAGTGAGCACACATGTTACAGTCAGTGACCACGCCTCTTACAGTCAGTGAGCACGTGTGTTAAAGTCAGTGAGCATGCATTGTTACAGTCAGTGAGCACGCGTGTTACAATCAGTGAGCACTCATGTTACAGTCAATGAGCATGTGTGTTACAGTCAGTGAGCACGTGTGTTACAGTCAGTGAGCAGGTGTGCTACAGTCAGTGAGCACGTGTGTTACAGTCAGTGAGCACGTGTGTTACAGTCAGTGAGCAGGTGTGTTACAGTCAGTGAGCAGGCGTGTTACAGTCAGTGAGCAGGCGTGTTACAGTCAGTGAGCACGTGTGTTACAGTCAGTGAGCAGGCGTGTTACAGTCAGTGAGCACGTGTGTTACAATCAGTGAGCACGTGTGTTACAGTCAGTGAGCAGGCGTGTTACAGTCAGTGAGCACGTGTGTTACAATCAGTGAGCACGTGTGTTACAGTCAGTGAGCAGGCGTGTTACAGTCAGTGAGCACGTGTGTTACAATCAGTGAGCACGTGTGTTACAGTCAGTGAGCACGTGTGTTACAGTCAGTGAGCATGTGCAGCTGGATAATTCCCTACTCTGTTCACAGACAGCCCAACATTCACCTACCCAAACTCAAGCTCACACAGTCAACAGGCAACACGCACTCCCATAAAAACAGGTACGTGACTGCACAGAGCGGGAGCAAGGGAGCGAGAGAGAGAGAGAGAGAGACAGAGAGAGACAGAGAGAGAGAGAGACAGAGATAGAGACAGAGAGAGACAGAGAGAGAGAGCGAGACAGAGAGACAGAGAGAGAGAGAGAGAGATAGAGACAGAGAGAGAGACAGAGAGAGAGACAGAGAGAGACAGAGAGAGAGAGAGAGAGACAGAGATAGAGACAGAGAGAGACAGAGAGAGAGAGAGAGACAGAGAGACAGAGAGAGAGAGAGAGAGACAGAGAGAGAGACAGAGAGAGAGAGAGAGACAGAGAGAGAGACAGAGAGAGAGAGAGAGAGAGACAGAGAGAGACAGAGATAGAGACAGAGAGAGAGAGAGACAGAGAGAGAGAGACAGAGAGAGAGAGAGAGAGAGATAGAGACAGAGAGAGAGACAGAGAGAGAGACAGAGAGAGAGACAGAGAGAGACAGAGAGAGAGAGAGAGAGACAGAGATAGAGACAGAGAGAGACAGAGAGAGAGAGCGAGACAGAGAGACAGAGAGAGAGAGAGAGAGAGACAGAGAGAGAGACAGAGAGAGAGAGAGAGACAGAGAGAGAGACAGAGAGACAGAGAGAGAGAGAGAGAGAGAGAGACAGAGATAGAGACAGAGAGAGACAGAGATAGAGACAGAGAGAGAGAGAGACAGAGAGAGAGAGAGAGAGAGACAGAGAGAGAGAGAGACCGAGAAAGAGAGAGCGACAGACAGAGAGAGAGTTTGGGGGAAAGTGAGGAGTGTGGGGGAGGTGAGTGCAGGGAGGGTGAGTGTGGGGGGGTTGAGTATGGGGGGGGGTGAGTGTGGGGGGGTGAGTGTGGGGGGGGGTGAGTGTGGGGGGCTGAGTGTGGGGGGGTGAGTGTGGGGGGGCTGAGTGTGGGGGGGTGAGTGTGGGGGTGTGGGGTGGGTGAGAGGGGGAGGTGAGTGTGGGGGGTGAGTGTGGGGGGGTGAGTGTGGGGGGGGTGAGTGTGGGGGATGACTGAGGGGGGTGGGTGTGGGGCTCGTGAGTGTCGGTGGGGTGAGTGTGGGGGAGTGAGTGTGCGGGGGGTGAGTGTAGGGGAAGTGAGTGTGAGGGGGTGAGTGTGGGGGGGTGAGTGTGGGGGGGTGAGTATGGGGAGGGTGAGTGTGGGGGGGGTGAGTGGGCGGGGGTTGAGAGGGTGGGGGTTGAGTGTGGGGGGTGAGTGTGGGGGGGGTGAGTGTGGGAAGTGAGTGTCGGTGGGGTGAGTGTGGGGGAGTGAGTGTGCGGGGGGTGAGTGTAGGGGGGGTGAGTGTGGGGGGGTGAGAGTGGGGTGTGAGTGTGGGGGGGTGAGTGTGGGGAGGGTGAGTGTGGGGGGGGTGAGTGGGCGGAGGTTGAGTGGGCGGGGATTGAGTGTGGGGGGTGAGTGTGGGGGGGGTGAGTGTGGGGGGGTGAGTGTGGGGGGGTGAGTTTGCGGGGGTGAGTGTGGGGGGGTGAGTGTTGGGGGTGTGAGTGTGGGGAGTTAGTGTGGGGGCGGTGAGTGTGGGGGGGGTGAGTGTGGGGGGGGTGAGTGTGGGGGAGGTGTTGGTGAGGTGTGTGGGGGGGGGTGAATGTGGGGGGGTGAGTGTGGGAGGTTGAGGGTAGGGTAGTGAGTCTGGGGGGGTGAGTGTAGGGGGGTGAGTGTGGGGGGGTGGGTGTGGGGGGTGTGAGTATAGGGGGAGTGAGTGTGGGAAGGGTGAGTGTCGGTGAGGTGGGAAGTGAGTGTGGGGATGGGCTGAGTGGGGGAGGGGTTGGTGAGTGTGGGGGGTGAGTGTTGGGGGGAGTGTGTGGGGGGTGAGTGTGGGGCGGTGAGTGTAGGGGGGTGAGTGTGGGGTGGGTGTCGGTGAGGTGTGTGGAGGGTGATTGTGGGGGGGATGAGTGTGGGGGGTTGTGTCTGAGGGGGGCTGAGTGTGGGTGGGGGTGAGTGTTGGGGGTGAGTGTGGGCGGTGAGTGTGGGGCGGTGAGTGTGGGGGGGGTGAGTGTGGGGGGGGTGAGTGTGGGGAATATTGGGTCGGGGGGGAGTGGGTGTGGGGGCGTGTGTTTGGTTTGGGTGTGTGTGGGGGGGGTGAGTGCGGGGGGGGCGCGAGTGTGGGGAAGGTGAGTGTGGGGGGGTGCGTGTGGGGGGGGTGAGTGTGGGGGGGGGGTGAGTGTGGGGGGTTGAGTGTGGGGGGGCTAGTGTGGGGGGGTGAGTGTGGTGGGGGGTGAGTGTGGGGGAGTGAGTGTGGGGGGTGAGTGGGGGGGGTGAGTGTGGGGGAGTGAGTGTGGGGGGTGAGTGGGGGGGGTGAGTGTGGGGGGGATGAGTGTGAGGGGGGTGAGTGTGGGGGGGTGAGTGTGGGGGGGGTGAGAGTGGGGGGGTTAGTGTCGGGGGAGCGCGAGTGTGGGGAAGGTGAGTGTGGGGGGGTGAGTGTGGGGGGGGTGAGTGTGGGGGGGGGTGAGTGTGGGGGGATGAGTGTGGGGGTTGAGTGTGGGGGGGTGAGTGTGGGGGGGTGAATGTGCGGTGTGAGTGTGGGGGGGGTGAGTGTGGGGCAGTGAGTGTGGCGGGTGAGTGTGGGGGGGGTGAGTGTGGGGGGGTGAGTGTGGGGGGGGTGAGTGTGGGGGGCGTGAGTGTGGGGGGGATGAGTGTGGGGGGGGTGAGTGTGGGGGGGTGAGTGTGGGGGGGTTGAGTGTGGGGGGGTGAGTGTGCGGGGTGAGTGTGGGGGGTTTGAGTGTGGGGAGGTGAGTGTGGGGGGGGTGAGTGTGGGGGGGTGAGTGTGGGGGGGGTGAGTGTGGGGGGGTTGGGTGTGGGGGGGTGAGTGTGGGGCGGTGAGCGTGGGGGGGTGAGTGTGGGGGTGTGAGTGTGGGGGTGTGAGTGTGGGGGGGGTTGAGTGTGGGGGGTTGAGTGTGGGGGGGCTAGTGTGGGGGGGTGAGTGTGGGGGGGGGTGAGTGTGGGGGAGTGAGTGTGGGGGGTGAGTGGGGGGGGTGAGTGTGGGGGAGTGAGTGTGGGGGGTGAGTGGGGGGGGTGAGTGTGGGGGGGATGAGTGTGAGGGGGGTGAGTGTGGGGGGGTGAGTGTGGGGGGGGTGAGAGTGGGGGGGTTAGTGTCGGGGGAGCGCGAGTGTGGGGAAGGTGAGTGTGGGGGGGTGAGTGTGGGGGGGGTGAGTGTGGGGGGGGGTGAGTGTGGGGGGATGAGTGTGGGGGTTGAGTGTGGGGGGGTGAGTGTGGGGGGGTGAATGTGCGGTGTGAGTGTGGGGGGGGTGAGTGTGGGGCAGTGAGTGTGGCGGGTGAGTGTGGGGGGGGTGAGTGTGGGGGGGTGAGTGTGGGGGGGGTGAGTGTGGGGGGCGTGAGTGTGGGGGGGATGAGTGTGGGGGGGGTGAGTGTGGGGGGGTGAGTGTGGGGGGGTTGAGTGTGGGGGGGTGAGTGTGCGGGGTGAGTGTGGGGGGTTTGAGTGTGGGGAGGTGAGTGTGGGGGGGGTGAGTGTGGGGGGGTGAGTGTGGGGGGGGTGAGTGTGGGGGGGTTGGGTGTGGGGGGGTGAGTGTGGGGCGGTGAGCGTGGGGGGGTGAGTGTGGGGGTGTGAGTGTGGGGGTGTGAGTGTGGGGGGGGTTGAGTGTGGGGGGGCTGAGTGTGGGGGGGGTGAATGTGGGGGGGGTGAGTGTGGGGGGGGTGAGTGTGGGGGGGTGAGTGTGGGGGGGGTAGAGTGTGGAGGGTGTGAGTGTGGGGGGGTGAGTGTGGGGGGGTGAGTGTGGGGGGGTGAGTGTGGGGGGGGGTGAGTGAGGAGGGGGGTGAGTGTAGGGGGGTGATTGTGGGGGGGGTTGAGTGTGGGGTGGTGAGTGTGGGGGGGGTGAGTGTGGGGGGGTTGAGTGTGGGGGGGGGTGAGTGTGGGGCGGTGAGTGTGGGGGGGGGTGAGTGTGGGGGGGGTGAGTGTGGGGGGGTGAGTGTGGGGGGGGTTGTGTGTGGGGGATGAGTGTGGGGGGGGTAAGTGTGGGGGGGGTGAGTGTGGGCGGGGTGAGTGTGGGGGGGTGAGTGTGGGGGGGGTGAGTGTGGGGCGGTGAGTGCAGGGGGGGTTGAGTGTGGGGGGGGTGAGTGTTGGGGGTGAGTGTGGGGGGGGGTGAGTGTGGGGGGGTTGAGTTTGGGGGGGGTGAGTGTGGGGGGTGTGAGTGTGGGGGCGGTGAGTGTGTGGGGGTTGAGTGTGGGGGGGGTGAGTGTTGGGGGTGAGTGTGGGCGGTGAGTGTGGGGCGGTGAGTGTGGGGGGGTGAGTGTGGTGGGGTGAGTGTGGGGGGGTGTGTGTGGGGGGGGTGAGTGTGGGGGGCTGAGTGTGAGGGGGTGAGTGTTGGGGGTGAGTGTGGGGGGGTGAGTGTGGGGCGGTGAGTGTGGGGGGGTTGAGTGTGGGGGGGTGAGTGTGGGGGGGGGTGAGTGTGGGGGGGTGAGTGTGGGGGGGGTGAGTGTGGGGGGGGTGAGTGTGGGGGGGGTGATTGTGGGGGGGGTGAGTGTGGGGGGGTGAGTGTGGAGGGGGTGAGTGTGGGGGGGGTGAGTGTGGGGGGGGTGAGTGTGGGGGGGGTGAGTGTGGGGGGGGTGAGTGTGGAGGGGGTGAGTGTGGGGCGGTGAGTGTGGGGGGGGGTGAGTGTGGGGGGGGTGAGTGTTGGGGGTGAGTGTGGGGCGGTGAGTGTGGGGGGTGAGCGTGGGGGGGGTGAGTGTGGGGGGGGTGAGTGTGGGGTGGTGAGTGTGGGGGGGTGAGTGTGGGGTGGGTGAGTGTGGGGGGGTGAGTGTGGGGCGGTGAGTGTGGGGGGGTGAGTGTGGGGGGGGTGAGTGTCGTGGGGGTGAGTGTGGGGGGGTGAGTGCGGGCTGGGTGAGTGTGCAGGGTGAGTGTGGGGCGGTGAGTGTGGGGGGGGTGAGTGTGGTGGGTGAGTGTGGTGGGTGAGTGTGGGGGGGTGAGTGTGGGGCGGTGAGTGTGGGGGGGGGTGAGTGTCGGGGGGGTGAGTTTGGCAGGGGTGAGGGTGGCGGGGGTGAGTGTGGGGGGGGTGAGTGTGGGGGGGATGAGTGTGGGGGGGGTGAGTGTGGGGGGGGTGAGTGTGGGGGGGTGAGTGTGGAGGGGGTGAGTGTGGGGGGGGTGAGTGTGTGGGGGGTGAGTGTGGGGGGGTGAGTGTGGGGGGGGTGAGTGTGGAGGGGGTGAGTGTGGGGCGGTGAGTGTGGGGGGGCGGTGAGTGTGGAGGGGGTGAGTGTGGGGGGGGTGAGTGTGGGGGGGGTGAGTGTGGGGGGGGTGAGTGTGGGGGGGGTGAGTGTGGAGGGGGTGAGTGTGGGGCGGTGAGTGTGGGGGGGGGTGAGTGTGGGGGGGGTGAGTGTTGGGGGTGAGTGTGGGGCGGTGAGTGTGGGGGGTGAGCGTGGGGGGGGTGAGTGTGGGGGGGGTGAGTGTGGGGTGGTGAGTGTGGGGGGGTGAGTGTGGGGTGGGTGAGTGTGGGGGGGTGAGTGTGGGGCGGTGAGTGTGGGGGGGTGAGTGTGGGGGGGGTGAGTGTCGTGGGGGTGAGTGTGGGGGGGTGAGTGCGGGCTGGGTGAGTGTGCAGGGTGAGTGTGGGGCGGTGAGTGTGGGGGGGGTGAGTGTGGTGGGTGAGTGTGGTGGGTGAGTGTGGGGGGGTGAGTGTGGGGCGGTGAGTGTGGGGGGGGGTGAGTGTCGGGGGGGTGAGTTTGGCAGGGGTGAGGGTGGCGGGGGTGAGTGTGGGGGGGGTGAGTGTGGCGGGGGTGAGTGTGCGGGGTGAGTGTGGGGGGGGTGAGTGTAGGGGGGGGTGAGTGTGGGGCGGTGAGTGTGGGGGGGGTGAGAGTGGGGGGGTGAGTGTGGGGGCGGTGAGTGTGCGAGGTGAGTGTGGGGCGGTGAGTGTGGGGGGGGTGAGTGTGGGGGGCGTGAGTGTGGGGGGGTTGAGTGTGGCGGGGTGAGTGTGCGGGGTGAGTGTGGGGGGGTGAGTGTGGCGGGGGTGAGTGTGGGGGGGGTGAGTGTGGCAGTGGTGAGTGTGCGGGGTGAGTGTGGGGGGGGTGAGTGTGGCGGGGGTGAGTGTGCGGGGGTGGTGAATGTGGGGGCTGAGTGTGGGGGGCTGAGTGTGGCGGGGGTGAGTGTGGGGGGGGTGAGTGTGGGTGGGGTGTGTGGGGGTGAGGGTAGGGGGTGAGTGTAGGGGGAGTGAGTGGAGGGTGTGAGTGTAGGGGGTGAGTGTAGGGGGGGTGAGTGTGGTGGGGGGAGTATGTGGGGGGGTGAGTCGGGGGAGTGAGTATGTGGGGACTGAGTGCGGGGGGGGTAAGTGTGGGGGGTTTGAGTTTGGGGGGGTGAGTGTGGGGGGTGTGGGTGTGGGGGGTGAGTGCGGGGGGGGTGAGTGTCGGGGGTGAGTGCTGGGGGGTAAGTGTGGGGGGGGTTGAGTGTGGGGGGGTGAGTGTGGGGGGGTGAGTGTGGGGGGGGTGAGTGTGGGGGGGGTGAGTGTGGGGGAGTGAATATGGGGGAGTGAATGTGGGGGGGGTGAGTGTGGGGGGGTGAGTGTGGCGGGGTGAGTGTGGAGGGTTGAGTGTGGGGGGGGTGAGTGTGGGGGGGTGAGTGTGGGGGGGTGAGTGTGGGGGAGCGAATGTGGGGGAGTGAGTGTGAGGGGGTGAGTGTGGGGGGGGTGAGTGTGGGGGGGGTGAGTGTGGGGGGGTGGGTGTCGGGGTTGAGTGCTAGGGGGATAAGTGTGGGGGGGGTTGAGTGTGGGGGGGTGAGTGTGGGGGAGTGAATGTGGGGGGTGAGTGTGGGGGGGTGAGTGTGGGGGGGTGAGTGTGGAGGGTTGAGTGTGGGGGGGGTGAGTGTGGAGGGGTGAGTGTGGAGGGGGTGAGTGTCAGAGTGTGAGTGTGGGAAGAGGTGATTGAGGGGTGATTGAGGAGTGAATGTGGGGTGATTGGGGGGGTTGGCGTGATTGGGGGGTGAGTGTGGGGTGATTGGGTGGGGAGGGTGTGATTGGGGGGTATTGGGGGGTGATTGGTGGGGAGGGTGAATGGGGTTGAGTGGGGGGTGATTGAGAAGTGATTGTGGGGTGATTGGAGGGGTTGGCGTGATTGGGGGGTGAGTGTGTGGGGTGATTGGGTGGGGAGGGGGTGATTGGGGGGTATTGGGGGGTGATTGAGAAGTGATTGTGGGGTGATTGGAGGGAGTGGATGATTGAGGGGTGATTGAGGAGTGAGTGCGGGTGATTGGGGGAGGGGGTGATTGGGGGTGATTGGGGGTGATTGCGGAGTGAGTGTGGGGTGATTGGGTGGAGGGGGTGATTGGGGTGTATTGGGGGCGATTGGTGGGGGGATGGTTGGGGTCATTGGGGGGTGATTGGTGGGGGGATGGTTGGGGTCATTGGGGGGTGATTGGTGGGGTGGTGATTGGAGGGCATTGGGGGGTGATTGGTGGGGTGGTGATTGGAGGGCATTGGGGGGGGTGATTCGTGGGGGGGTGATTGGAGGGTATTGGGGGTGATTGGTGGGGGTTGAATGGGGGGCATAGGGGGGTGATTGTTGGGGGGGTGATTGGTGGGGGGGTGATTGGGGGGCATTGGGGGGTGATTCGTGGGGGGGTGATTGGAGGGTATTGGGGGTGATTGGTGGGGGGATGATTGGGGGGGCATTGGGGGGTGATTGGTGGGGGGGTGATTGGGGGGTATCAGGGGGTGATTGGTGGGGGGGTGATTGGTGGGGGGGTGATTGGGGGGTATCAGGGGGTGATTGGTGGGGGGGTGATTGGTGGGGGGGTGATTGGGGGGTATCAGGGGGTGATTGGTGGGGGGGTGATTGGGGGGTATCGGCGGGTGATTGGTTGGGGGGTGATTGGGGGGTATTCGGGGTGATTGGTAGGGGGGTGATTGGTGGGGGCAGTGATTGGGGGGAATTGGGGGGTGATTGGTGGGGGGGTGATTGGGGGTATCGGGGGGTGATTGTTGGGGGGGTGATTGGGGGGTATTGGGGGGTGATTGGTGGGGGGGTGATTGGGGGGTATTGGGGGTGATTGGTAGGGGGGTGATTGGAGGGTATTGTGGGGCTATTAGTGGGGGGGGGTGATTGGGGGTATTGGGGGGTGATTGGTGGGGGGGTTGATTGGGGGGTATTGGGGGTGATTGGTAGGGGGGTGATTGGAGGGTATTGGGGGGCTATTGGTGGGGGGCGTGATTGGGGGTATTGGGGGGTGATTGGTGGGGGCAGTGATTGGGGGGCATTGGGGGGTGATTGTTGGGGGGGTGATTGGGGGTATTGGGGGGTGATTGGTGGGGGGGTGATTGGGGGTATCGGGGGGTTATTGGTGGGGGGGTGATTGGGGGGTATTGGGGGCGATTGGTGGGGGGTGATTGGGGGGTATCGGGGGTGATTGGTGGGGTGGTGATTGGAGGGTATCGGGGGTGATTGGTGGGGGGGTGATTGGGGGGTATTGGGGGTGATTGGTGGGGGGGTGATTGGGGGGTATTGGGGGTGATTGGTGGGGGGGTGATTGGAGGGTATCGGGGTGATTGGTGGGGGGGTATTGGGGGTGATTGGTGGGGGTGATGGTTCGGGAATGGGGTCCTTCAAACGACTGGCAGCTGATGTGACTATCTCTCACTCTCTCCATCCTGTTAGAAGTTTCGTATGAGGAGGCTCGGAGGGGCAGTTGGTCCGGCTGTGGTAACACAATCCAAAAAGGTGAGGACATCCTCGACATCATCTCGGAGAGTTCCGGACTCATGACTCATTTCTAAAGGCCCCGCGAGATCAAACACAGCCTGGCCTGGGGCAGGGAGCGCTACAAACTGAAAGGCCTGGATGTTCTCCAGGTGTTGGGATGTTCTCCAGGTGTTGGGATGGTCTCCAGGTGTTAGGATGTTCTTCAGGTGTTGGGGTGTGATCCAGGTGTTGGAGTGTGATCCAGGTGTTGGAGTGTGATCCAGGTGTTGGGGTGTTCTCCAGGTGTTGGGGTGTTCTGAAAGTGTTGGTTCATGGTCCAGATGTGGGGGTGTACTCGAACATAGAACCTAGAACAGTACAGCACAGTACAGGCCCTTCAGCCTGTACTGTTGTGCCGAGCTTAGTCCGAAACCAAGATCAAGCTATCCCACTCCCTATCATCCTGGTGTGCTCCATGTGCCTATCCAATAACCGCTTGAAAGTTCCTAAAGTGTCTGACTCCACTATGACAGCAGGCAGTCCATTCCACACCCCAACCACTCTCTGAGTAAAGAACCTACCTCGGACATCTTACTAACCTTATTGAGTTTTTTGAGAAAGTGACCAAGGAGGTGGATGGGGGCAAGGCAATGGACGTGGTATATATGGATTTTAGTAAGGCGTTTGATAAGGTTCACCATGGTAGGCTTCTGCAGAAAATGCAGATGTATGGGATTGGGGGTGATCTAGGAAATTGGATCAGGAATTGGCTAGCGGATAGGAAACAGAGGGTGGTGGTTGATAGTAAATATTCATCATGGAGTGCGGTTACAAGTGGTGTACCTCAGGGATCTGTTTTGGGGCCACTGCTGTTTGTAATATTTATTAATGATCTGGATGAGGGTATAGTTGGGTGGATTAGCAAATTTGCTGATGACACCAAAGTCGGTGGTGTGGTAGACAGTGAGGAAGGGTGTCGTAGTTTGCAGGAAGACTTAGACAGGTTGCAAAGTTGGGCCGAGAGGTGGCGGATGGAGTTTAATGCGGAGAAGTGTGAGGTAATTCACTTTGGTAGGAATAACAGATGTGTTGAGTATAGGGCTAACGGGAGGACTTTGAATAGTGTGGAGGAGCAGAGGGATCTAGGTGTATGTGTGCATAGATCCCTGAAAGTTGGGAATCAAGTAGATAAGGTTGTTAAGAAGGCATATGGTGTCTTGGCGTTTATTGGTAGGGGGATTGAATTTAGGAGTCGTAGCGTTATGTTGCAACTGTACACAACTCTGGTGCGGCCGCACTTGGAGTACTGTGTGCAGTTCTGGTCCCCACATTACAGGAAGGATGTGGAGGCTTTGGAGAGGGTGCAGAGGAGGTTTACCAGGATGTTGCCTGGTATGGAGGGGAGATCCTATGAGGAGAGGCTGAGGGATTTGGGATTGTTTTCGCTGGAAAGGCGGCAGCTAAGAGGGGATCTTATTGAAACATATAAGATGATTAGAGGTTTAGATAGGGTGGATAGTGATAGCCTTTTTCCTCTGATGGAGAAATCCAGCACGAGGGGGCATGGCTTTAAATTGAGGGGGGGTAGTTATAGAACCGATGTCAGGGGTAGGTTCTTTACCCAGAGGGTGGTGAGGGATTGGAATGCCCTGCCAGCATCAGTAGTAAATGCGCCTAGTTTGGGGGCGTTTAAGAGATCCGTAGATAGGTTCATGGACGAAAAGAAATTGGTTTAGGTTGGAGGGTCACAGTTTTTTTTTAACTGGTCGGTGCAACATCGTGGGCCGAAGGGCCTGTTCTGCGCTGTAATGTTCTATGTTCTATGTTCTATGTTCTATCCTTCCTATATCTCCCACCCTGAACCTTATAGTTATGCCCCCTAGTAACAGCTACATCCACCCGAGAAATAGTCTCTGAACGTTCACTCTATCTATCCCCCTCATCATCTTATAAACCTCTATTAAGTCTCCTCTCATCCTCCTCCGCTCCAAAGAGAAAAGCCCAGCTCCCTCAACCTTTCGTCAAAAGACCTACCCTCCAAACCAGGCAGCATCCTGGTAAATCTCCTCTGCAATCTCTCCAATGCTTCCACATCCTTCTTATAGTGAGGTGACCAGAACTGCACACAATATTCCAAATGTGGTCTCACCAAGGTCCTGTACAGTTGCAGCATAACCCCACGGCTCTTAAACTCAAACCCCCTGTTAATAAACGCTAACACACTATAGGCCTTCTTCACAGCTCTATCCACTTGAGTGGCAACCTTCAGAGATCTGTGGATATGAACCCCAAGATCTCTCTGTTCCTCCACATTCCTCAGAACCCTGCTGTTGACCCTGTAATCCGCATTCAAATTTGTCCGACCAAAATGAATCACCTCGCACTTATCAGGGTTAAACTCCATCTGCCATTTTTCAGCCCAGCTCTGCATCCTATCAATGTCTGTTTGCAGCCTACAACAGCCCTCCACCTCATCCACTACTCCACCAATCTTGGTGTCATCAGCAAATTTACTGACCCACCCTTCAGCCCCCTCCTCCAAGTCATTGATAAAAATCACAAATAGCAGAGGACCCAGCACTGATCCCTGTGGTACACCGCTGGTAACTGGTCTCCAGTCCGAAAATTTTCCATCCACCACCACCCTCTGTCTTCTATGAGGTATGATGTTGAGATGCCGGCGTTGGACTGGGGTAAGCACAGTAAGAAGTCTCACAACACTAGGTTAAAGTCCAACAGATTTATTTGGTAGCAAATGCCATAAGCTTTCGGAGCACTGCCCCTTCATCAGATGGAGTGGAAATTTCCACTCCATCTGACGAAGGGGCAGCGCTCCGAAAGCTTATCGCATTTGCTACCAAATAAACCTGTTGGACTTTAACCTGGTGTTGTGAGACGTCTTACTGTTCTATGAGATAGCCAGTTACTTATCCAATCGGCCAAATTTCCCTCTGTCCCACACTTCCTTACTTTCTTCGTGAGCAGACCATGGGGGACCTTATCAAACGCCTGACTAAAATCCATGTATACGACATCAACTGCTCTACCTTCATCAACACACTTAGTTACCTCCTCAAAAAATTCAATCAAATTTGTGAGGCAAGACTTACCCTTCACGAATCCATGTTGACTATCCAGGACAGGTTGTTGGTGATCCGGACACCTAAAAACTTGAAGCTCTCGACCCTTTCTACTTCGTCCCTGTTGATGTGGACAGGGGCATGTTCTCCTTCACGCTTCCTGAAGTTGATGACAATCTCCTTCATTTTGTTGACATTGAGGGAGAGATTATTGTTGTCGCACCAGTTCACCAGATTCTCTATCTCATTCCTGTACTCTGTCTCGTCATTGTTGGAGATCCGACCCACAACGGTGGTGTCATGTGGAGGTGGGACTCTAACCCAGGGGTATTCGATATTCAGAAAAGATAGATGGAAAAGAAAGGGGATGGGGGAGCATTGCTGGTGAAAGAGGAATTAATGCAATAGTAAGGAAGGACATTAGCCTGGACAATGTGGAATCTGTATGGGTGGAGCTGCGGAACACCAAAGGACAAAAACTCTAGTGGGAGTTGTGTCCAGATGACCGAACAGTAGTAGTGAGGTTGGGGATGGCATCAAGCAGGACATTAGAGATGTGTGCAGCAAGGGTACAGCAGTTATCACGGGTGACTTCAATCTGCATATTGATTGGTAGCAATGTGATGGAGGAGAATTTCCTGGAATGTATAAGGGATGCTTTTCTTCACCAATATATCGAGGAACCAACCAGAGAGCAGGCCATCCTGGACTGGGGTATTGTGTAATGAGAGAGGATTAATTAGCAACCTTGAGGTCCTTTGGGGAAGACTGACCATAATATGGTAGAATTCTTCATTAAGATGGAGAGTGTCACAGTGAAGTCTGCGACAAGGATCCTGAACTTGAGGAAAGCTAACTTTGATGGTATGAGATGTGCATTGGCTAGGATAAACTGGCAAAGGATACTTAAGGGATTGACAGTGGATGGGCAATGGCAGATATTTAAAGAACACATGGATGAACTTCAATGACTGTACATCCCTGTCTGACGCAAGAGTAAAACGGGGAATGTGGCTCATCCATGGCTAACGAGGGAAATCAGGGAAAGACAATGAGGAGGCAGATAAATTGGCCCAAAAAAGCAGCAAACCTGAGGATTGGGAGAAATGTAAAATCCTGCAGAGGAGGACAGAGGGTTTAATTCAGAAAGGGAAAATACAATACGAGAGTAGGCTTGCAGGAAACATAAAATCTGACTGCAAAAGTTTCTATAGATACGTGAAGAGAAAAAGACCGGTGAAGGCAAATGTAGGTCCCATACAGTTAGAATCAGGTGAATTCATAATGGGCAACAAAGAGATGGTGGACCAGCTGAACAAGTACTTTGGATCTGTCTTCACTAAGGAGGACACAAACTGCAACTCACTTTATCTCTCCACAAATAGAAACATAGAGGACAGGATCAGGAGGAGGTTATTCGGCCCTTCGAGCCTGCTCCCCCATTCATCACCATCATGGCTGATCATCCAACTCAAGAGCCTAATCCTGCTTTCCCCTCATAACGTTTGACCCCATTCGCCCCAAGTGTTATATCCAACTGCTTCTTGAAATCACACAACGTTTTTGGCATCAACTACTTCCTGTGGTAATGAATTCCACACATTCACCACTCTCTGGTTGAAGAAATGTTTCCTCACCTCCGTCCTAAACCATCTACCCTGTATCCTCCGACTGTGACCCCTGGTTCTGGACTCCCCCACCATCGGGAACATCCTCCCTGCATCTACCCTGTCTAGTCATAGAGTCATAGAGGTTTACAACTTGGAAACAGGCCCTTCGGCCCAACTTGTCCATGCCACCCTTTTATTTAAACCCCTAGCTAATCCCAATTGCCCGCGTTTGGCCCATATCCTTCTATACCCATCTTACCCATGTATCTGTCTAACTGCTTTCTAAAAGGCAAAATTGTACCCGCCTCTACTACTACCTCTGGCAGCTTGTTCCAGACACTCACCACCCTCTGTGTGAACAAATTGCCCCTCTGGACACTTTTGTATCTCTCCCCTCTCACCTTAAACCTATGCCCTCTAGTTTTAGATTCCCCTACCTTTGGGAAAAGATATTGACTATCTAGCTGATCTGTGCCCCTCATTATTTTATAGACCTCTATAAGATCACCCCTCAGCCTCCTACGCTCCAGAGAAAAAAGTCCCAGTCTATCCAGCCTCTCCTTGTAACTCAAACCATCGAGCCCCGGTAGCATCCTAGTAAATCTTTCCTGCACTCTTTTTAGTTTAATAATATCCTTTCTATAATAGGGTGACCACAACTGTACACAGTATTCCAAGTGTGGCTTTACCAATGTCTTGTACAACTTCAACAAGACATTCCAACTCCTGTATTCAATGTTCTGACTGATGAAACCAAGCATGCCGAATGCCTTCTTCACCACTCTGTCCACCTGTGACTCCACTTTCAAGGAGCTATGAACATGCACCCCTAGATCTCTTTGTTCTGTAACTCTCCCCAACACCCTACCATTAACTGAGTAAGTCCTGCCCTGGTTCAATCTACCAAAATGCATCACCTCGCATTTGTCTAAATTATCCATCTGCCATTCGTCAGCCCACTGGCCTAATTGATCAAGGTCCCGCTGCAATTGGAGATAACTTTCTTCACTGTCCACTATGCTACCAATCTTAGTGTCAACTGCAAAATTACTAACCATGCCCCCTATATTCTCATCCAAATCATTAATTAATCATAAGTTCTGTTAGAATTTTATAAGTCTCTATGAGAGATCCTACCTTGTTCCTCTGAACTCCAGCGAAAACAATTGTAACCGGCTCAATCTCTCCTCAGACGCCAGTCCCGCCATCCCCAGAACGAGATACTGCAGACCTGCTGAGATTTTCCATCAATTTCTGATTTTCTTCAGTTAATGTTTGATTTGCAGATCCATTGCCACATTTTCCTCTGAATATCGCGAGGGTTTCTCACTAAGTGGTGGTTATTGGGATGCGTCCCCCATCGGCCCCGTACTGCGTTTTCAGTCTCTGCTGTCCAGCTCTGCTGATTGGTGTCTTTGTCCCTGTTTGTGTTATTCCACAGGTTCACCCCCACAGCCTCCGACACCGGCTCGGATGAATGAGCAACCCCGGATACACACAGGTACCTTTTCCATTGCTACTCTCTGCTTTGTAGTCTCCGTGGGCTGTGAGGCCTCACTTAACAATTCACTGACATGATTTCTCGTGACAGATCCGTATCAGCTCTTGGGACCGACAACTAGCCGCTTGGCTAACCCAGGTGGGTAGAAAGACAGACATATAATAGCTATTCACTTCGACAGCACACAAACACACAATCGCACAGTGGCACAGTGGTCAGCACTGCTGCCTCACAGTGCCAGGGACCCGGGTTCAATTCCCGGGGGCACGGTGACACAGTGGTTAGCACTGCTGCCTCACAGTGCCAGGGACCCGGGTTCAATTCCCGGGGGCACGGTGACACAGTGGTTAGCGCTGC